>NW_021703775.1:21667912-21968077 GCF_005190385.1 Monodon monoceros | reverse complement strand
AGGGGTGGAACAACTATAAGAGCTTCTTTCCCTGTGAGCACTCCCAGCACTCACTCTATTTTGGAAATTCAAGGAGACTATAAGACTAAAGGCAAAAGGAATTCTACAGAAGCATTATAACCTAGTTGATAAAGATATTTTTCCATGGGGATTTGGGTTAATAGTATTGAAACCACTATAAAGGTATACTGGAATTTAAAATTAAGTAAATGGATGTTGGGAACCATGTTTCTCACTGTTGGAAATGATGGGCAAGTAAGAGGAGAAGACCAGAATAATCAATATGATAATAGATTAGAGTTGGCAACATCAGTATGAACTAGTCATCAGTAGGACACAGAGGAACACATTTATAAATATCTGTATATACTTAGGTTAGTATACACACATATGTTTCCATGTTCTGCCACTGAGAGGACATAAAATATTGGCAACCTAGGAGTAACAGGAAATGTAACACCCATATGTCAGTTGTTGATGTGATTCTTCAAACAATGTAGAACCACAGCTTCTTGGAAAACTGGCTGATTCTAGGGCTGAAGTAGAGAACATACAGATTAACCTTGATCATCTTTTAACGCTAGAAATTAAGGAAGTACTTACAGTAACAACAACAAAATTAACAACATAATGATGGGAGCATGTGAAAGTGACAGATGAACCAACTGAAAGAGCTCTTAATAGCCAAACTTGGAACAATTTAATCAACAGAATAAATAACATATTGTTGAACTATAACCCAAAGTGTAAGATAAATATGCGTAAGTCATATGGATATAAATGATTAAATAAATAAATAAAATAAGGGAACAGAGACAAATATCCTATATGGAACAAGTCCAAATAATTTATGTACATATACCACCCTCAAAAACAGGTAGCACAACTCTCCACTTTTAAAGTTTGGGCTCCACACTGACTTCCTTCATAAAAGTACAATAGGGGAAGGAAAAACAAATAACTTTACAGTAAAGATATCTCACAAACACTGCCTACAGCCAGATGACCAAGGTTAGCATTAACAATGATTAGTTATATTGATACTCTGTACTCCTGATAATTATGTAAAGAAAATGGCACTTTGCCTCTGTTGGCATCCTATTCAGAAACAAACAAACAAGCAAACAAAACCCAGTCTTATCATGAGAAAAATAAAATATCAATTACAAACATTCTATGTACAGAATATCTTGCTAATACTCCTCAAAACCATCATGATCATCCAAACAAGGAAAGTCTGAGAAATTCACAGTCTAGTTGATCCCTTACAAGGAGATAGAACTGCTGAATGTAATGTGTTTTAGATAGGATTCTGGAATAGAAGAAAGACATTAAAACCTAGGAAATCTGAATAATAATAGACATTAGTTAATAATTACATATCAATATTGGTTCATTAATTGTGACAAATTTACCATATTAAAATAAAATGTTAACAGTAGGAACATCTGATGTGAGGTATATAGAATCTGTACTATCTTTACAGCTTTTCTGTAAATTTAAAACTTTTCTAAAATGAAAGTTTGTTTTTAAAAATCCTTTTAATCATATGTGGTAATGTCATCTGGAATTGATTATCTGTCTTATAAAACAGTCCAAACATTTTTTAAAAAAGAGAAGAACAGGTAGCAGAATGAGATACAAATGACTACAAATGCAAGTACATTAATTGTCGAAATGAAAATACAGAGAGTCTAAGATTTGGTCGTCCAAAACTAAAAATCAGCAACTCAAAATGGGATAAAAATAAATAACACATTAGGTAAAAATAAAACAAAACACACACACACACACACACAAACAACAGTCATATTCAAGCACAAAATACAGCTTTTTTGCCCCATAGCAATACTGTAATATATAGAGCTAAACAAGATCAATAATGTTATTTTTAAAACAAGAAAATAATGTCCATCAATAGTGTCACAAAGAGAGCACTCAATATTCCACATGGCCATCTTATCCAGAAGTTCATAACACTTTTCAAAGGTTCAGCTCGACTGATGTTTCCAAGTGCCTCATTGTGTTTACCACTAAGTAAGGAAGGTAGATATCAAAGATGCTTTTTTGAAGTTTAAAAATACCACCAACAGTTACAAAGATTATTGTTATGGAACAAATTCCCCTGCTCCTGTTGTTAGTGTTCAACTCAGAGCACTGCTAATTGTCCCTGAGCCAGGTCAGTCCAAACACAAACTCTACTCTTTGTCACAGCTAACTCCAGGTTCTTGTCATCCCCTGCCCTTTTCCCTACCCCTGTCCTTGTCACATTCATTTTAAAGCCAATGACAATAAGTCATGTACACATTTCATAGAAATGTCATATAAAACATGCAATAAATTATTGAGGTTGGATTTGAATGTACATTTTTTGTACAATGACTAGAAATACCATGAAAATTTAAAGTAAAATAAGAGAGAGATCAAGATGATGGAGGAGTAGGAAGCAGAGTTCACCTTCTTCCATAGAAACATTGAAAATACATCTATTAGTGGACCTTCACACAGAAGAGCTAGTGAGTGTCAACAGAAGACTTCAGATGTCTGAAAAGACAAGAAAACCTCCACGTAACCACGTCAGAAAAAGATAAAGAAGGAATCAGGATGGGGCCTGCACCCCAGGGAGGGAGCCATGAAGGAAGATAGGTTTCTGCATCCAGGGACATCTCCTCACCAGCAGGGAGATCATCCTGGATGGAGGGGGAACTTCAGAAGGCAAACCCGAGAGTAATCTGCATAGAGGGTTGGCACTGCCACCCTGCACTCCTCAACATGAGATACTCCTCTGTCAGTGTGGGTGGGGGTCAGGTGCTGAAGCTCAGGCACTGGAGATCAGTCTCAGGGAGAGGACTGGGGTTAGGTGCAGAAACAGACTGAAGAGGCCAGGCTGTGGCAACTGAGGGTATACTGGGGAAAAGCCTGTGCCAGCCAGACAGCCAAGGTACCATTATTTGGAGGTGCACAAGGAGAGGGGTGGAACAACTATAAGAGCTTCTTTCCCTGTGAGCACTCCCAGGAAACAAGACATCACCTATAGGAGCTTCAGGGATGGGTGCAAATCACCACTGCCATCTTGGGCTCCAGAGGCAGGCACTGGCTTCCTCTTCCACCCCTGGGAAGACACCAGGCCCCTGCTGCATGTTTAAGGAGGATGTTTATAGCTTCTATCACTAAAAATACACCAGCAGGCCCCAAGACCTACCCCTGCCAACCCAGAAGTGTGTTGACAGCTGCCACCACTAGGAAATCCATCAGAAGGCCACATGACCCACCCTCACTGACCCAGTAAGGCAGACAACTTATGTCACTAGAAATTCTGTCAGTGGTGCCAGGACACCTCTCACTGTTCCAGGAGCATGTGGATAGCACTTGCTACAAGGAAATCTGTCACTGGGTGCCAGGACCTGCCCACGTGATCCCAGGAGGGCATGGATAGCTCCCTCTACTAGGAAATCTGCCCAGAGAAGGGGCTGAAACCACAGCTGAGACCCAGGGCTGTGTGACTAAGGAAGAAGAGCTAAAATCTCTCCTTGCAACTGGGCAAACAATGGGGTTACACCTCTGCCGACAGCTTCCGAAATTCAGTGCCTGTGAAACATCCAAAAAGACAACAAGTGCTCCTGCAGCTGGGACTGGCCTGGCTTTAGCAGCTGTGGGCTTTGTGGACATGTGCACATGGGGGCTGGGCCAGGCCAGAGTCTGAGCCACATCCATAGCTCCCACAGCGAGTCCAGGTGCATGACTACTGCAGTCCTGGAACCTGATCTCAGTGGGTCTTTTCTGGTGCCTGGTAAAAACAATTCCTGAGAGACACCAGGGCCAACTGTCAGCATACCCAGAGTTAAGGTGGGACTGAGAGCAGTGACAACAACAGTGTATTTTGTGAGCCTGCACAGAAGGCAAAAGGGGACACAACAGAGCACATTCACAGGTGAAAATCTCCAGAGGAAGAATACTCAGTGGCTTCTCTCCCAGTGGGGGTTCCTCAATTCCACTTACCTCACACCACAGATCAGAAACACAGCTAAGAAACAGATACGGGGGCCTCTACTCCAGCAACTAGGGAGCAGAACCTGCCCCTGACAGGGCAGTGACAACCACAGAGCAAGAGGGTAGTCCCACTCAATACCCAGGGCACACTCTGGTCACAACACCAGTCAAACCCTCTACCAAAGGGTAACAGCCAGCCTACACTGAGGAAAGAGGAGGCAGTCATCCATAATAAAAATATCCCTCACACCAAAAAAAAAAAAAGAAAAAGAAAAAGAAACAGAAACAAAACAAAAACTAAACCTATGGAAAAGGACATAGTCACCCAAGTCCAGGAAGCACAGAGAGTCACATACAGGATAAACCCAAAGAGGAACATGCCAAGACACAACAAAAATTAAATACAAAGAAAAAATATTAAAATCATCAAGAGGAAAGCAACAAATAATATACAAGTGAATTCTCATAAGGTTATCAGCTGATTTTTCAGCAGAAACTCTGCAGACCGGAGTGAGTGGCATGACATATTCAAAGTGATGAAAGGGAAAAATCTACAACCAAGAATATTCTACCCAGCAAGGCTCTCATTCAGATTCAAAGGAGAAATCAAAAGCTTTACAGACAAGCAAAAATAAGAAAATTCACCACTACCAAACCAATTTTACTACAATTGCTAAAGGCACTTCTTTAGGCAGGGGAAGAAAAAAAAAAAGAGGCTACAACAAGACACAAGAAAATCACAAATGGGAAAGCTCACTGGTAAAGGAAAACATACAATAAAAGCAGGAAATCATCCATACACAAATATGATATCAAGACCAGCAACCGGGAGAAAAGAGTACAAATGCAGGAAATGAGAATTGTACTTGAAATTAAGATACCAGCAACTTAAAACAACCTTGTGTATATATAGACTGTTTTATCAAAACCTCATGGGAAATGCAAACCAAAAACTACAATAGATATACACACAAAAAAGAAAAAGCAACCCAAAAGATGGGTTGCTAAAGATGGTCATCAAACCATAAGAGCAGAGAACAAAAGAGGAAGGGAAGAAAAAAGGCTTACAAGAAAAACCCTAAAACATTTGAGAAAATGGCAATAGGAATATACAAATGTATAATTACCTTAAACGTAAATGGAATAAATGTTCCAACCAAAAGAGATAGACTGGCTGAATAGATACAAAAACAAGTCCCATGTGTATGATGTCTACAAGAGACCCACTTCAGACCTAGGGACACATACAGACTGAAAGTGAAGGGATGGAAAAAGATATTCCATGCAAACAGAATTCAAAATATAGCTGGAGTAACAATACTCATATCAGAAAAAATAGACTTCAAAATAAAGACTGTTAAAAGAGACAAGGAAGGACACTATATAATGACCAAGGGATCAATCCAAGGAGAAGATATAACAATTGTAAATATATATGCACCCAAACATAGGAGCATCTCAATATATAAGGCAAATACTACCAGCCATAAAGGATGAAATCAACAGTAACACAATAATAGTGGGGGAACTTAACACCCCGCTTTCATCAATGGACAGATTATCCAGACAGAAAAGCAATAAGGAAACACAAGCCTTAAATGACACATTAGACCAGATAGACTAACTGATATTTATAGAACATTCCATCCCAAAGCAGCAGAATACACTTTCTTCTCAAGTGCACATGGAACATTCTCCAGGATAGATCACATCTTGGGTCACAAATCAAGCATCAGTAAATTTAAGAAAATTGAAATCATATCAAGCATCTTTACCAAAAACAACACTATGAGATGAGAAATCAATTACAGGAAAAAGCTGTAAAAAAACCAAACACATAGAGGCTAAACAGTATGCTATAAAATAACTAATGGATCACTGAAGAAATCAAACAGGAAATCAAAAAATACCTAGAGACAATGACAATGACTGCACAATGATCCAAAACCTATGGGACACAGCAAAAGCAGTTCTAAGAGGAAGTTTATAGCAATACAATCTTACCTCAGGAAATAAGAAAAATCTCAAATAAACTTTACACCTAAAGCAACTAGAGAAAGAAGAACCAGCAAAACCCAAAGTTAGTAGAAGGAAATACATTTTTTAAAATTGAAAAAAACAGAGCAGAAATAAATGAAATAGAAATGAAGAAAACAATGGCAAAGATCAATTAAACTAAAAGCTGGTTCTTTGAGAAGATACAAAAAATTGATAAACCTTTAGCTTGACACATCAAGAAAAAAAGGGAAAGGACTCAAATCAACAGAGTTATAAATGAAAAAGGAGAAGTTACAACAGCCACCAGAGAAATACAAAGGATCATGTGAGACTACAATTATAAGCCAATAAAACGGACAACCTAGAAGAATGGAAAAATTCTTAGAAAGGTACAATCTTCCAAAACTGAACCAGGAAGAAATAGAAATCATGAACAAACCAATCACAAGTAATGAAATTGAAACTGTGATTAAAAACCTTCCAACAAACAAAAGTCCAGGACCAGACAGATTCACAGGTGAATTCTATCAAACATTTAGAGACCTGTTAACACCTATTCTTCTTAAACTCTCCCAAAAAATTGCAGAGAAAGTAACACTCCCAAGCTCATTCTGTGAGGTCACCATCACCCTGATACCAAAACCAGACAAAGATATCAAAAAAAAAAAGAAAGAAAATTACAGGCCAGTATCACTGATGAACATAGATGCAAAAATTCTCAACAAAATACTAGCAAACAGAATCCACCAACATATTAAAAAGACTGTACACCATGATCAAGTGGGATTTATCCCAGTAATGCAAGGAAGTTTTAATATGCACAAATCAATCAGTGTGATACACCACATAAAAATAGTGAAGAATAAAAACCATATGCTCATCTCAGTAGATGCAGAAAAATATTTTGACAAAATTCAACACCCATTTATGATAAAAACTCTCCAGGCAGTGGTCATAGAGGGAGCCTACCTCAACATAATAAAGTCCATATACAACAAGCCCACAGCAAACATCATTCTCAATGGTGAAAAACTGAAAGCATTTCCTCTAAGATCAGGAACAAGATGAGGATGTCTGCTCTCACCACTATTATTCAACATAGCTTTGGAAGTCCTAGCCATGAAAATAAGAAAAGAAAAAGAAATAAAAGGAATCCAAACTGGAAAAGAAGAAGTAGAACTGTCACTGTTTGCAGATGACATGATACTATACATAGAAAATTCTAAAGATGCTAGCAGCAAAGTAACAGAGCTTATTAATGAATTTGGTAAAGATTCAGGATACAAAATTAATGCACAGAAATCTCTTGCATGCCTATACACTAACAATGAAAGATCAGAATGAGAAATCAAGAAAAAATCCAGTTTACCATCGAAATAGAAAGAATAAAATACCCAAGAATAAACCTACCTAAGGAGACAAAAGACCTGTGCTCTCTAAGCCTATAAAACTATAAAACTGATGAAAGAAATTAGAGGTGACACAAACACATGGAGAGATATATCATATTCTTGGATTGGAAGAATCAATATTGTGAAAATGACCATACTACCCAAAGCAATCTATAGATTCAATGCAATCCCTATCCAATTAGCAATGGCATTTTTCACTGAACTAGAATGATAAATTGTACAATTTGTATGGAAACACAAAAGACCCCAAATAGCCAAAGCAATCTTGAGACAGAAGAATGGAGCTGGAGGAATCACAAAATCAGAAATATAGATCAATGGAAAAGGATGGAAAGTTCAGAGATAAACTCAAACACCTATGGTCACCTAATCTGTGACAAAGGAGGCAATAATTTAAAATGGAGAAAAGACAGTCTCTTCAATAAGTGGTGCTGGGAAAACTGGACAACTACAGGTAAAAGAATGAAATTAGAACACTCCCTCACACCATACATAAAAATAAACTCAAAATGCATTAAAGACCTAAATGTAAGGCTGGACACTATAAAACTCTTAGAGGTAAAAATACGCAGAACACTCTTTGATATAATCCCAGTAAGATATTTTTGCATCCACCTCCTAGAGTAATGAAAATAAAAACACAAATAAACAAATGGGATCTTAGTAAACTTAAAAGCTTTTGCACAAAAATGGAAACCATAAACAAAACAAAGACAACTGTCAGAATGTGAGAAAATATTTGCAAATGAAGCAATAAACAAGGGATTAATTTCCAAAATATAGAAACAGCTCATGCAGCTCACTATCAAAAAAACAAAGAACCCAATCAAAAAATGGGCAGAAGATCTACAATAAATAGACATTTCTTCAAAGAAGATATACAGATGGCCAAAAAGCACATGAAAATATGTTCAAAATCACGAATTTTAGAGAAATGCAAATCAAAATTATAATGAGGTATCACCTCACACCTGTCGGAATGGCCATCATCAAAGAATCTACAAACAATAAACACTAGGGAGGGTGTGGAGGAAAGGGAACCCTCCTACACTGTTGGTGGGAATGTACATTGGTACAGCCACTATGGAAAACAGTATGGAGGTTCCTTAAAAAACTAAAATAGAACTACCAAATGACCCAGCAATCCCACTCCTGGCATATATCTGGAGAAAAACATATTTCAAAAAGGATAAGCATCCAATGTTCATTGCAGCACTATTTACAATAGCCAGAACATTGAAGCAGCATAAATGTCCCTCAATGGAGGAATGGATAAAGTTGTGGTACATATATACGATGGAATATTACTCAGGTATAAAAAGAAAACAAAATAATGCCATTTGGAGCAACATGACATTGTCATACTGAGTGAAATAAGACATAGAAAGAAAAATATCATATATATCCTTTATATGTGGAATCTAAAAAAAAAAAAAAATGGGTACAAATAAATTTATTTACCAAACAGAAGTAGAATCACAGATGTAGAAACAAACTTGTGGTTACCAGAGGGTAAGGGCAGGGGAAGGATAAATTGGGAGACAGGGATTGACACATACACACTACTATATATAAAATAGATAACTAATAAGAACATACTGTATAGCACAGGGAACTCTCCTCAAAACACTGTATGGCCTAATGGGAAAAAAAAATCTTAAAAAAGAGTGGATATATATATATATATATATATATATATATATATATATGTGTGTGTGTATAACTGGTTCACTTTGCTGTACAACTGAAACTAACACAACATTGTAAATCAACGATACACCAATAAAAATGTAAAGAAAACAAGGTAAAATGAAAAAAATTGGAGCATATAAAAATATAAGGGGAGGAGCTTCAAGATGGTGGAAGAGTAAGACAAGATCACCTTCCTCCCCACAGATACATCAGAAATACACCTACATGTGGAACAACTCCTACAGACACCTACTGAACACTGGCAGAAGACTTCCGACCTCCCAAAAGGCAAGAAACTCCCCCACGTACCTGGGTAGAACAGAATAAAAAAGAAAAAAACAGAGGCAAAGGAATAGGTACGGGACCAGCAAAAGTGGGAGGGAGCTGTGAAGGAGGAAAGGTTTCCACACACTAGAAGCCCCTTCAGGGGCAGAAACTGCAGGCAGAAGAGGGGGAAAGCTTCGGGGCCATGGAGGAGAGCACAGCCACAGGGGTGCGGAGGGCAAAGTGGAGAGATTCCTGCACAGAGGATCGGCTCCGACCATCACTCACCAGCCCGAGAGGTTTGTCTGCTCACCCGCCAGAATGGGTGGGGGCTGGGAGCTGAGGCTCGGGATTTGGAGGTCGGATCCCAGGGAGAGGACTGGAGTTGCCCGTCTGAATACAGCCTGAAGGGGGCTAGTGAAGCACGGCTAGCTGGGAGGGAGTCCTGGAAAATGTATGGAACTGCCAAAGAGGCAAGAGACTTTTTCTTGCCTCTTTGTTTCCTGGTGTGCAAGGAGAGGGGATTAAGAGCACTGGTTAAAGGAGCTCCAGAGATGGGCGAAAGCCGCAGCTATCAGCGTGGACCCCAGAGACAGGCATGAGATGCTAAGGTTGCTGTTGCCACCACAAAGAAGCCTGTGTGCAAGCCCAGGTTATGATCCACACCTCCCCTCCCAGGGGCCTGTGCAGCCCGCCACTGCCAAGGTCTGTAATCCAGGGACAACTTCCCCAGAAGAACACATGGCACACCTCAGGCTGGTGCAACTTCATGTTGACCTCTGCTGCCACAGGCTCACCCCACACTCCGTACCCCTCCCACTCCCCAGTATCAGTGAGCAAGAGCCCTCAAATCAGCAGCTCCCTTAAGCCCGTCCTCTCTGAGCAAAGAACAGATGCCCTCAGGTGACCTACACGCAGAGGCGGGGTCAAATTCAAAGCTGAACCCAGGAGCTGTGTAAACAATAGAGAAAGGGAAATCTCCCAGCAGCCTCAGGAGCAGTGTATTAAATCTCCAAAATCAACTTGATGTTCCCTGCATCTGTGGAATACCTGAATAGACAACAAATCATCCCAAATTGAGGAGGTGTACTTTGGGAGCAACGATATATGTATATTTTTCCCTTTTTCTCTATTTGCGAGTGTGTATGTATATGCTTCTGTGTCTGATTTTCTCGGTATAGCTTTGCTTTTACTATTTGTCCTAGGGTGCTGTCTATCCATTTTTTTTTTTTTTTTAAATCACTTAAAAATTTTTCTTTCTTCAAACTTATTTTTTATTTTATTTTAATAACTTTATTTTATTTTACTTTATTTTATTTTAAATTCTTTTTTTTTTCCTTTTTTTCTCCCTTTTATTCTGAGCTGTGTGGAGGACAGGCTCTTGGTGCTCCAGCCAGGCATCAGTGCTGGGCCACTAGGGTGGGAGAGCCAAGTTCAGGACACTGGTCCACAAGAGACCTCCCAGCTACACATAATATCAAATGGCAAAAAAACTCTTAGAGATCTCCATCTCAATGCCAAGACCCAGCTCCACTCAAAGACCAGCAAGTTACAGTGCTGGACACCGCATGCCAAACAACTGGAAAGACAGGAACACAACCACATCCGTTAGCAGATAGGCTGCCTAAAATCATAATAAGGCCACAGACACCCAAAAACACACCCCAAGATGTGGACCTGCCCACCAAAAAGACAGGATCCAGCCTCATCCACCAGAGCACAGACACTAGTCCCCTCCACTAGGAAGGCTACACAGCTCACTGAACCAAACTTAGCTACTGGGGACAGACACCAAAAACAATGGAAACTACAAACCTGCAGCCTGTGAAAAGGAGACCCTAAACACAGTAAGTTAGCCAAATGAGAAGACAGAGAAACACACAGCAGATGAAGGAGCAAGGCAAAAACCCACCAGACCTAAAAAATGAAGAGGAAATAGGCAGTCTACATGAAAAATAATTCAGAATAGTGATAATAAAGATGATCCAAAAATCTTGGAAATAGAATGGAGAAAATACAAGAAATGTTTAACAAGGTCCTAGAAGAACTAAAGAGCAAACAGTGATGAACAACACAGTAAATGAAATTAAAAATACACTAGAAGGGATCAATAGCAGAGTAACTGAGGCAGAAGAACGGATAAGTGACCTGGAAGACAAAATAGTGGAAATAACTACTGCAGAGCAGAATAAAGAGAAAGATTGAAAAGAATTGAGGACAGTCTCAGAGATCTCTGGGACAACATTAAATGCACCAACATGCAGATTATAGGGGTCCCTGAAGAAGAAGAGAAAGGGACTAAGAAAATATTTGAAGAGATTATAGTTGTAAATGTCCCTAATATGGGAAAGGAAATAGTTAATCAAGTCCAGGAAGAACACAGAGTCCCATACAGGATAAATCCATGGAGAAACACACCAATACACATATTAATCAAACTATCAAAAATTAAATACAAAGAACAAATATTAAAAGCAGCAAGGGAAAAATAACAAACAAGGGAATCCCCATAAGGTTAACAGCTGATCTTTCAGCAGAAAATCTGCAAGCCAGAAGGGACTGGAAGGACATACTTAAAGTGATGAAGGAAAAAACCTACAACCAAGATTACTCTACCTAGCAAGGATCTCATTCAAATTTGACAGAGAAATTAAAAGCTTTACAGACAAGCAAAATCTAAGAGAATTCAGCACCACCAAACTAGCTTTACAACAAATGCTAAAGGAACTTCTCTAGGCAGGAAACACAAGAAAAGGAAAAGACCTACAATAAAAAATGCAAAACAATAAGAAAATGGGAATAGGAACATACATATCGATAATTACCTTAAATGTAAATGGACTAAATGCTCCAGCCAAAAGACATAGATTGGCTGAATGGATACGAAAACAATACCCATATATATGCTGTCAACCAAAGACCCACTTCAGACCTAAGGACACATACAGACTGACAGTGAGGGGATGAAAAAGATATTCCATGCAAATGGAAATCAAAAGAAAGCTGGAGTAGCACTTCTCATATTAGGCAAAATAGTCTTTAAAACAAAGACTGTTACAAGAAATAAAAAAGGACACAACATAATTATCAAGGGATCAATCCAGGAAGAAGATATAACAATTGTAAATATTTACGCACCCAACATAGAAGCACCTCAATACATAAGGCAAATGCCAACAGCCATAAATGGGGAAATTGACAGTAACACAGTCATAGTAGGGGACTTTAACATCCCACTTTCACCAATGAACAGATCAAACAAAATGAAAATAAATAAGGAAACACAAGCTTTAAATGATACATTAAACAAGATGAACTTAATTGATATTTATAGGACATTCCATCTAAAAACAACAGAATACACATTTTTCAAAAGTGCACATGGAACATTGTCCAGGATAGATCATATCTTGGGTCACAAATCAAGCCTGGGTAAATTTAAGAAAATTGAAATTGTATTAAGTGTCTTTTCTGACCACACTGCTATGAGACTAGACATCAATTACAGGAAAAAATCTGTAAGAAATACAAACAGATGGAGGTTATACAGCACACTCTTTAATAACCAAGAGATCACTGAAGAAGTCAAATAAGAAGTCAAAAAATATCTAGAAACAAATGACAATGAAAATATGGCAACCCAGAACCTATGGGATGCATCAAAAACAGTTCTAAGAAGGAAATTTGTAGCAATACAATCTTACCTTAAGAAAAAAGAAACATCTGAAATAAACAACCTAACCTTACACCTAAAGCAGTTAGAGAAAGAAGAACAAAAGAAATGCAAAGTTAGCAGAAGGAAAGAAATCATAAAGATCAGATCAGAAATAAATGAAAAATAAATGAAGGAAAGGATAGCAAAGATCAATAAAACTAAAAGCTGGTTCTTTGAGAAGTTAAACAAAATTCATAAACCATTAGCCAGACTCATGAAGAAAAAAAGGTAGAAGACCCAAATCAATAGAATTAGAAATGAAAAATGAAAAGTAACAAGTGACAATACAGAAATACAAAGGATCATGGGAGATTACTAAAAGCAACTCTATGCCAATAAAATGGACAACCTGGAAGAAATTGACAAATTCTTAGAAATGCACAACCTTCTGAGATTGAACCAGTAAGAAACAGAAAATATAAACAGACCAGTCACAAGCACTGAAATTGAAACTGTGAATAAAATTCGTTCAACAAACAAAAGCCCAGGACCAAATGGCTTCACAGGTGAATTCTTTCAAACATTTAGAGAAGAGCTAACACTTATCCTTCTCAAACTCTTCCAAAATATGGCAGAGGGAGGAACACTCCCAAACTCATTCTACGAGGCCACCATCACCTTGATACCAAAAGCAGACAAGGATGTCACAAAGAAAGAAAACTTCAGGCCAATATCACTGATGAATATTGATGCAAAAATCCTCAACAAAATACTAGCAAATAGAATCCAACAGCATATTAAAAGGATCATACACTATGATCAAGTGAGGTTTATCCCAGGAATGCAAGGATTCTTCAATATATGAAAATCAATTAACGTGGTACACCATATTAACAAATTGAAGGAGAAAAAACATATGATCATCTCAATAGATGCAGAGAAAGCTTTCGATAAAATTCAACACCGATTTATGATAAAAAACCTCCAGAAAGTAGGCATCAGGGGAACTCTCCTCAACATAATAAAGGCCATATATGACAAACCCACAGCCACCATCACCCTCAATGGTGAAAATCTGAAACCAATTCCATGAAGATCAGGAACAAGGCAAGGTTACCCACTCTCACCACTATTATTCAACATAGTTTTGGAAGTTGTAGCCACAGCAGTCAGAAAAGAAAAAAGCAAGAAAAGGAATCCAAATTAGAAAAGAAGAAGTAAAGCTGTCACTCTTTGCAGATGACATGATACTATACATAGACAATCCTAAAGATGCTATCAGAAAACTACTAGAGCTAATCAATGAATTTGGTAAAGTAGCAGGATACAAAATGAATGAACAGAAATCTCTTGCATTCCTATACACTACAGATGAAAAATCTGAAAGACAATTTAGAAAACACTCCCATTTACCATTGCAACAAAAAAGAATAAAATATCTAGGAATAAACCTACATAAGGGAACAAAAGACCTGTATGCAAAATATTATAAGACTCTAATGAAAGAAATTAAAGATGGTACAAGTAGATGAAGAGATATACCACGTTCTTGGATTGGAAGAGTCAACATTGTGAAAATGACTCTACTCTCCAAAGCAAGCTACAGACTCAATGCAATCCCTATCAAACTACCACTGGCATTTTTCAGATAACTAGAACAAAAAATTTCACAATTTGTATGGAAACACAAAAGTCCCCAAATAGCCAAAGCAACCTTGAGAAAGAAAAACGGAGCTGGAGGAATCAGGCTCCCTGATTTCATACTACATTCATACTATACTACAAAGCTACAGTAATCAAGACAGTATGGTACCGGCACAGAAACATAAATATAGATCAATGGAACAGGATAGAAAGCCCAGAGATAAACCCATGCACATTTGTTCACTTTATCTTTGATAAAGGTGGCAAGAATATACAGTGGAGAAAAGACAGCCTCTTCAATAAGTGTTGCTGGGAAAACTGGACAGCTACATGTAAGAGAATGAAATTAGAACACTCCTCAACACCATACACAAAAATAAACTCAAAATGGATTAAAGATCTAAATGTAAGGCCAGACAGCCTCTATCTCTTAGCGGAAAACATAGGCAGAACACTCTATGACATAAATCCCAGCAAGATCCTTTTTGACCCACCTCCTACAGAAATGGAAATAAAAACAAAAATAAACAAATGGGACCTAATGAAACTTCAAAGCTTTTGCACAGCAAAGGAAACCATAAACAAGACCAAAAGACAACCCTCAGAATGGGAGAAAATATTTGCAAATGAAGCAACTGACAAAAGATTAATCTCTAAAATTTACAAGCAGCTCATGCAGCTCAATATCAAGAAAACAAACAACCCAATCCAAAAATGGGCAGAAGATCTAAATAGACATTTCTTCACAAAAGATATACAGATTGCCAACAGACACATTAAAGAATGCTCAACATCATTAATCATTAGAGAAATGCAAATCAAAACTACAATGAGATATCATCTCACGCTGGTCAGAATGGCCATCATCAAAAAATCTGCAAACAATAAATGCTGGAGAGGGTGTGGCTCTCTTGTACTGTTGGTGGGAATGTAAATTGATACAACCACAATGGAAAACAGTATGGAGCTTCCTTAAAAAACCTAAAAATAGAACTACCATACGACCCACCAATCGCACCACTGGGCATATACTCTGAGAAATCCATAATTCAAAAAGAGTCATGTACCAAAATGTTAATTGCAGCATTATTTACAATAGCCAGGACATGGAAGCAACCTTCAACAGGAAGTGTCCATCAACAGATGAATGGCTAAAGAAGATGTGGCACATATATACAGTGGAATATTACTCAGCCATAAAAAGGGGCGAAACTGAGTTATGTAGTGAGGTGGATGAACCTAGAGACTGTTATACAGAGTGAAGTAAGTCAGAAACAGTAAAACAAATACTTTATGATAACATATATATGGAGTCTGAAAAAACAAAACAAAACAAAATGTTCATGAAGAACCTATGGGCAAGATGGGAATAACGATGCAGACCTACTAGGGAATGGACTTGAGGATATAGGGAGGGGGGAGGGTAAGCTGGGAGAAAGTGAGAGAGTGGCATAGACATATATACACTACCAAACGTAAAATAGATAGCTAGTGGGGAGCAGCTGCATAGCACAGGGAGATCAGCTCGGTGCTTTGTGACCACTTAGAGGGGTGGGATAGGGAGAGTGGGAGGGAGGGAGAAGTAAGAGGGAAGACTTCTGGGGATGTACGTATATGTATAGCTGATTCACTTTGTTATAAAGCAGAAACTAACATACCATTGTAAAGCAATTTTACTCCAATAAAGATGTTAATATATATATAAAAGATATGAACAATTAATAAGAAAATTCTAAAAATTCCTAAAGGAGAGTGTGTAAAATGTTACTATGATACATTTAAATATTATTAACATGTGAATTATATCTAGTTTCACTCATTGTCAAAACTTTTAACTGCAGATTTTTCAATGATTAAAATATATATTTTAATATGAGTGAAGTTGCAATGAAATGGCCAGTCTCAAATATATCTGGAGGAATTTATATTGTCACAAACTTTCAGGAGTAATTTATGCTGAAGTAATAATCCTGAATCGATGCAAAGTTGTTAGTTATCATAATAATCTGCATTGTCAGGCTGTTCATAATTGTGTATTCACATTCTGTATAAATTAGAAAAGTTGATTAGATAATCTAGTAATTTAAACAATGGAATATTATATAATCATGTGACTAACTTCATAGGCAATTTGTAATGACATATAAGTCTGTTCATAATATTTGTACAATTAGAATTTCATAATTGTTTGTAACAAGTACTACATAAGTATGATATCACTTTAAAATTAATATATGCATATGAAATTTCTAGACGAATATCCAACAGAAAGATGTATCTCTAAATAGTGGAATACTATATAAGTATTATCAACTTTATTTTGTGTGTAATAACTGCATTTAGGAAATGAATAGTTATTAATGTGCCATTAAATACTGTTATATTTCATGAAATATATGAACTATATTGAATATGAATATATGAAATATAAAATACTTTTCCAAATTTTGCCCTTAAAATCTATCACAAATCAATTTACTAGCATGAATAAATATTGATTTCATAATTATTTTCACAGTGAGATGACTTTTCCATTTAAATGATGGAAATAAAATCATTTTATTATCAAGTTTGGCAGTGCTAAAACATAGATCAATTTCAGACTTTCAAGTGGCCTTTTACAAACCGTGGGCCACACTGACTCCATTTTGGCAATAAAATGTATTACATGCTGACAAAATTTTGATGATATTCTGATGGATAGCCTCCCATTAATAATCTTCCATAGAAGAATTTTCTCAAAGAATTAGGTTACTAAAGTAGTCATCTTCTACATCTTTCTATATAGTTTTTTCAGTGTAAACAACAGAGAAAAAATTCAAAGTTTATTAAGTTTTACTTTTCAGTCCATTGTTCTTCCCATTATCTATTATATGGATATGAAGATATAACTTTAATTTTTGTCCACACTTTTTATGGTGGTAAAACTAAGTTGAGACAGTCAAGAATTATATGCTAATTAAAAGAGACAGACATCCACTCACCAATGTATTTTTGAAACAGAATTGTTTCCTAGGTCTCATAATACTGTTTGCATACAATTACCTGCCAGATTTTTGTGTATTTTATTTTTCTTATTTTTTGTTTTTTTGCACCAGCTTACTCTAACCTTTAAGAAAAGTAATATTCATCCATTGATCAAGGTACATTTGAAGTTGGCCATTTAATAAAATGATAATTAATAATTCATTGACAGATTAATCATTTCATTGGAGTTACTTGTATATAATTTTCATCTTCACAATCTTCTATAGGTCAAATTAACCTAAACTTTTAAAAATCTTATATGATTTTCCTTTCAGCAATATTAATGATTAAAATAATAGTTAACATTTATTATTTACAGTTTGTCAGGTGTGGTTCTACAGGTTTTAAATGAATTAAGTTGATGTTCGTAATAACTCAAGACAGGTGAGTTAGGGTGGGTTCTCCAGAAGCAGGGCCTGAGAAGAAGATTTATGAGTATGTGATTTTTTGAAGCAGTGCTCTCTGAGTAACCTGTAAGGTCATGAGAAAAGCAGGAAAGAGAAAAGAGTTATACTTGTGCAAGAATGTAGATTCAGGAGAGGTCTAACTGAGACCCTCATCTCAAGGGGAGCTCTGGAGGGTAAATTACTCCAAAGACTCTATTCCACTTTGAGTCAAAGAAGAGCTTTGGTTTCTCTCTAATTGCCTATGACCACAGTGGAGGGAGTTTTAAGGTAGAAGACATGGGGGCAGGGGCAGTTATAATGCCCAAGCAACTCATGCTAGGTAAGCTCAATTTCATGAGGCTATTCCTTAAGAATACAACTGTATACCATTTAGGAAAGTACCTAGCACCCCAGCAATAGGAGATAGGCACAACTACAAAACTGAATAATGCACTCCAGGAGATCTAGGCAGGGCACCACAGACATCTGACGCTATTATTTCACTCCTTTCAGAACTTAGGACACAGGGGTCCAATAAAAACATGTGATTTACCCAACAGCACACAAGTAGGAAATTAGAATTCTATGCAAGTCTTGTCAGTCTGGTTGTGGAGCCAGAATTCTTACCTCCATATATTAAATTGACTCAGATTTTCAAGTTAGCAATGTATTTGTAGAGATTTTTAAAAGCCTGTTTGGGTAATTACTTTAAAATTCATATACAGTCTATGGCATTAAATGAAACCAAAAGTACTAAAGATTTTAGAAAACACATAAGAAAGTTTTCTTAATAACACAGGGCATTATTTTTAAGAAAATCAACTTTAACTTCTAGCATAACTGCTCCGCATTTCTTTCCACACAGAGGTTCCTTTATTTAAAAGTTTGTTTTACCTTCTCAAGGTATTTCATATTTTATTATTTGAGTAATTTTTCAGAAATATCAGAATTAATCTATTTAGTCAGAATTTTCCCATTCCAAAACCAAGAGTTTGCCCAGAAAACTTGTTTAATAAGGAATCCAAAATCAATAGTAATTAAAGACACATGCAAGATTTAAAAGTTATCATTGTAGGAAATATGCAATGCGAAATAAGCACTTTAAGTTGAATGATATGTGGTCCTGCCAACAGCAAATAGGATGTGACATGATGCAGACCCAGATATTCCACTCACTACAGTAATAAACATTCAAGAATATAATATGAGCACACAGTTATGAGTTTTAATAAAGATATGCTACAGCTAAATTTGGAAATACTTTGGGGGGTAATGGACCTACATAATTTAAAGATCGGCAGCATACTGCAGGCGGTAAAATTCAATTACACTGACTATAAGATGCATTCAGACATGCTCCCATGAAGCATACTATTCCCAGCATCATTTTGCTGATAATGTTTCCTACAGTTATGGCTGACGACACTTGTATTTTGATCATTTAATGTATGAACAGAATAGAGAAATTGAATTATTCGTTTGGGATCAGGAAAAAAAAATCTTAAAGTTTCTCACAGTGATAAATCCTATTTTCTGAAAAGCATATGTGAACTTTGTAAAAGCAGCTACATAGTTTAAGAAAAAGGGGTATTTGTTAATCAGGGTCCCAAGTTTATTAGGAAATGAAAAGAAAACCGTATCAGTGGGAGAAATAACGTTTATGGTAGGAAGCTGGAAGAAAAACATGAAGACAGAGAAAGCTAGTTAGCACATCATTCTGAAAGTGATAAGATACTCGGTTCAACTATTCATTTTCAAGGTCATCAGATTTATTCAAGAAGGAGGGAAAAATTATTTCAAGTATTTTCTCTAAGGAATATATAGCAACTTAGTGGAATTATTATTTCATTACTTCAATGTGTCTAAAATATCTATATTATGTTTCTTAGAAAGGATCATTGTTTGCTATATGATGGTTTTAAAGTCCAATATTACAAAATGCTAGTATAACATATCTTTTACAAACACAGTAATTTATTTAAGAATACTTCTGCAAGGAAAAGAAAATTCAAAATTGCAAATTGCATGGAAACTGTTGATCTGAATGAAATGTTCATATCCTTAACTGACAGATTACTAGATACTAGGAAAATAATATATGGCATTATGTTTAGCAAATTTACAGGCCATAAAAGGAAAGCATACATTAAAGCTATTTATATCATACATAGCAGGCTACTGAAAAGTTACATATTAAGTTGAACAATGCACTTTATTTTGTCAGCAAACAAACACAATCCAAGTGAATGTAAATATTTTTCTCTTGTGCACCATTGTCTATATGCTATTTTTTAAATTTAGTCTTTACTTAGAAAATAGAGCAAAATGTTAATCTTACATTTTTCTTCATTATATCCCCCATCTCAATTCACTAAATGATAGTCATATAAATAATATCTTTGTTAGAATCATCTTCTTAGTAGTAGTGACATCTGTCATAGGGAATGGTGGAAAAGCCAAAGATAAGGCTTTCATAATCTTGGAAAATGTACTGAACTATTTTCTTTATATATTAGTATAATTACATTTTAAATACATATTTTCTAGATACCTTTAAGACAATAATGAAGTTAAAAAGTAAACAAAAAGATCAAGTAAGGAGACTTTCCCTTAGAGACTTAACTGCTCTTTGGGAAGCCTGCTTCATTATATTCTCATCTCTTGGATTTTTTAAAATATGTATTTTTTTTAAGCTTTAAGAAACTTTATTTTGAGAGCAGTTTTAGGTTTACAGTAAAATTGTGCAGAAAATTCTGAAAGTGCCCGCAATCTCACACCCCAGCACAGAGTTTCCCTTATTATTAGTATCTTGAATTAGTGTGGCACATGTTTTGCAATTGATGAACCATAATTGATGTATTACTATTAACTAACATCCCTGTTTACATTAGGGTTCACTCGTTAGTTGGTGAAATTCTATGGATTTTGACAAAATGTATAATGTCATGCAATCACCATAGTAATACAATAAAGAATACTTTCACTACCCTAAAATTCCCCTATCCTCCACAAATACATCCCTCCCTTCCTCCATCTCTTCAAATACCTGGCAGGCAACTAATGATGTTTTTACTGTCCTGTATTTTTCCCTTTTTCAGAATGTTATACAGTTGGAATCATACAACTATATGATACAACTATTCCAAAAGTTTGGAATCAGCCTTTTCAGATTGGCTCCTTCATCAGTTTGCATTTAAAGTCTCTCTGTGTCACGTGTTTGTGTGTGTGTGTGTGTGTATTTTTTAATTAATAGTGATGAAGCAGAAAATACAAATTAGATTCCTGAATAAGAAATTAATGAGTTACATTAAAATTTTAAAAAAAATTAAGCAACAAATTTTAAAGCCTATGTTCTAGTTACTTTACTCAGGTTTTTCCCCCAGATTTATTGAGGTATATTTGACAAATAAAAATAGCATACAGGGCTTCCCTGGTGGCACAGTGGTTGAGAGTCCACCTGCTGATGCAGGGAACACAGGTTCATGTCCCAGTCTGGGAAGATTCCACATGCCACGGAGTGGCTGGGCCCATGAGCCATGGCCACTCAGCCTGCACGTCCAGAGCCTGTGCGCCACAACGGGAGAGGCTGCAACAGTGAGAGGCCTGCGTACCGCAAAAAAAAAAAAGAAAGAGAAAGAGAAAATAATAAAATAATATCAATAGAGTATCAGAAAAAGATGGAACAGTATTAAGCCCATTAACATATGCATAATGGGAATACCAGAAGGAGAGGAGAAGAAAAAGGAGTAGAAAAAAATTAATTAAATTATTACTAAAAGCTTCCTAAATTTATTGAAAAACAATAATCTACACACCCAGGAAGCTCAATAAATTCCAGGTAGGATAAATGGGAAAAGATTCACAAGTAGAGATATCATGGTAAAAATGCTGAAACAAAAGTTAAGAAAAATCTTAAAAGAAGAAGAAGAAAAAAAAAAAGGAATCATTATTTACAAAGGAATCACAATAAGATTAAAAGCTGACCTAGCAAAAACAAAAATTAAAGCCAGAAAACAGTGGAATAACAGATTCAAAGTGCTCAAAGGGAAAAAAAAAACCAAAAAACCTGATAACAAAGAATCCAATATCCAGCAGAGCTCTTTCAAAAATGGTTAAAACAAACAAAAACTGAATTTGTCACTAGCAGACCTGCGTAATGATAAATATTAAAGGAAGTTCTTTAGGCTGAAACAAGTGGCCAGACAATAATTCAAATCCACATAAATAAACAAAGAAATCCTGTAATGGTAATGATGGGATTATAAAGGATAGTATACATAAATATTTTTCATCTTTCTTCTCTTAATTGATTTAAAGAGCAGTTGTATAAAACAATATTATATTATATATAAAACAGTAAAAATACTGTGCCTCTAACATGTAGAAATGTAGTACGTTTTCTACTAAGGAGCAAAAATCAAGTTGATGGGAGCAAAGCTGTGCTAAGGAAATAATTACAAACTGTTACATGAATCATAAGAACAAATGAAGAGAGCCATAAAATTAATATAATAAAAACTATAAACTTTCTTTTCTTCTTTTAGCTACAGTAAAGATCTAAACTTATATAATGTGCTAGTTATAAAAATGTAATTTTGGGTTTGTAACATTTATAAATATAATATGTATAACAATGATAGAGCAAAAAGGGGTTAATTGTAGGAGTGACATTTCTATATCTGACTGGAATTAAGTTAGTATAACTTGAGGCTGATTCTGATAACTTATGATGTACATGGTAAATCCTAGAGCAACCATTCAAGAAATAGCTATAAATGAAGTAAAAAAATATTAAAGAAATTAAAACACAGCACTATAAAATATTAAGTTAATGCAAGAGAAAACAATAAGGAGGAAATACAGGAACAAAAAAAAAAGTGTGAGACATAGAAAACAAAAGGTAAAATGGCAGACATAATTCTAACAATATCAACAAAAACTTTAAATGAGAATGATTAAACAACCCAATAAAAAGGCAGAGACAGCCTGAATTTAAAAAAAAAAAAGATGTGATTATATATTTTCTACAAATTTAGATCTATACATACAAGTAATTAAAACAAAAATAATGGAAAAAAGATGCTTTAATGTAAACAGTAAAAGCCTAAAAGACATCCAGAGTGAAAACATAGAAGGTAAACTATCTCTATTTTCATACAACATGATCTTGCACATAAAAAGAAATATTAGAAAACACTTTGAGATGAATGGAAATGAAAACACAATAAACCAAAAGTAATGGGATCAAGTTAAAACAGTATATAGCTGTTTATATCTATAGTATTAAGAAAAAATTAAGCTCTTATTCAAATCAATAACTAACCTTCCACTATAAGACACTGGAAAAAGAACAAGCTAAATTTAAATAGGCAAAATAAATAAAAACATTAAAAAGGAAATCAAATAAACAGAAAAGAGTAAACCAATAGAAAATATCAATGAAACCAAAGTGGGTCCTTTGAAAGATCAATGAACTAGGAAAACCTTTAGGTAGATTGACAATGAGAAAAAAAGGGAGAAGACAAAAATTGCTAGAATCTGAAGTGAATTAATTAGACAACTTCAATGAAATGGAAAATTTCCTAGTTATACCCAAATGACCAAAACCAACAAGAAACAGACAATCTGAATATACCAGTAACAAATAAAGAGATCGAGTTACTCATCAAAACCTACCTACCTATAAAGAAAAGCACTGCTCAATGGCTTTACCACTGATTTTTTCAAACACTTAAAAATTAATTCCAGTTATTCACAAACTCTTTCACAAAATAGAAGAGGAGGAAACAACTACCAACTCATTTTATGAGGCCAGTTTTACCTTGACACCAAAACCAGACAAAGACATTATGAGAAAAGCAAACTATACCAATATCTCACAAATATGGTTGCAAAAATCCCCAATGTAATAGTAGAAAACCAAATCCAGAAATGTATAAAGAGAATTATACACCATGACCAAATGGAATTTATCCGAGGAATGCAAGATTACTTTATCATCCAGAAGTCAATTGTGTAATATGTCGTGTCAGTAGAAGACAAAAACAAGACAAAACCAAAAAAACGCATGATCATCTCAATCAACACAGAAAAAAGCATTACACAAAATACATCAACAGACTAGAAATAGAAGGGAGCTTCCTTAAACTGAATAAAAGCATCTATGAAAAACCGACAGCTAACATCATACTTAATGATGAAAGACTAGATACTTTCCCCTTAAATCAGGAACAAGACATAGAGGTCTGCTCATGCCACTTCTGTTCAACATTGGAGTACAGGTTCCATCCAGAAAAATTAGACTGAAAAGAGAAATAAAAGCACCCAGAGTGAAAAGATAGAAGGAAAACTATCTCTATTTTCAGACAACATGATCTCACACATAAAGAAAAAAAAAAACAAAAAAAACAAAAAATAGATTCTAGAAATAAAACCATTTGTCTATAGTCAGCAAACTTTCAACAAGAGTGCCAATATGATTAAATGGGAAAGAACAGTCTTTCAGTAATGGTTCTGGGACAACTGGATAGTCACAAACAAAAGAATGAAATTTGACCCTTAACTTCATATCATATATGTAAGTTAACTCAAAATGGATCCACTACTTAAATATAAGAGCTAAAGTGATAAAACTCTTAGAAGAAAATGTAGAAGCAAATCTTCACGACCTTGGATTTGGCAATGGATTCTTAGATATGACACAAAAGCCCAGGCAACAACAATAACAAAATAGATATATTGCATTTCATCAAAATTAAAACTTTTGTGCTTCAAAGGACGCTGTCAAGAAAATACAAACAACCCACAGAATGTGAGAAAATATTTGGAAATCATTTATCTGACAAAGGGACTTGTACCAAGAACTCAATTTTTTTCAATAGTCAAAACATCTGAATAGACAGTTCTTCAAGGACAATATGAAAATGACCAATAAGTATATAAAAAGATGCTCAACATCAATAGTCATTAGAAAATGCAAATCAAAGTCACAGTGAAATATCACTATCATACCCACTAAGATGGCTAGATTTTAAAGTCAAAGAATAATAGTTGTTGACGAGGATGTGGAGAAAATTGAATTCTCCCACACTGGTAGTGGGAATGTAAAATAGTGCAACTGCTTTGAAAAACAGAAAGTTTCTCAAATAAACATAGAGCTACCATATGATCCAGCAATTTCACTTTTAGGTATTTTTCCAAAATAAATCAAAATATGTTGTCTCACAAAAACTTGTATGCAAATGTTTATAGCATGTATTATTAATTGTGCTAAAAGGTGAAAGGATAATCAAAATGTGGTATAAATACAGTGGATTATTATTCAGCCATAAAGAGGAACGAAGTACTATCACATACCATAAGACAAATGAATCTTGAAAAAATTATGCTAAGTGAAAGAAACCAGGCAGAAGACAGTCACAGAAGACCACTTACTCTATGATTTCACTTTATGATTCCATATATATTTCATTTATATGCAATCCCATTATAAGGATAGGGATTTATGTCTATAGTGACAGAAAGTAGATTATTGGGTGCTTAGAGCTGGGGGAGGAGTGGAGAGATGGGGGGTCATACCTAACTGACACAGGATTTGTTTTTGAAGTGATGAAATGTTCTAAAAGTGACTGTGGGAATGATGTCAAATATAATTGAATACACTAAAGCCCATTTTTGTGATAAGGGAATTATATCTTGATAAAGCGGTTTTAAAATTAATAGATTAAGAAAAAATAACATAGCACATCTTTGCGATTTGAAAATTTATGCTTGTATCTATATTCGGTAGGAGCACTAGAAAGAGACAAAATTAATTATAGTTGAGTTAGTAAACTAAACCATTACATGGAAATTACCATTAGCATTCATGAAAGAATACTACTTGCAGACAGCAAAACTCAAAACTAAATAATGTCAGAAATCACCACAAATATTTATTAAGTGGAATTATTGTCCAGAATTATACCATGTAGTAAAAATTATAGAATCGACGGCTAGATTACATTAGAGGTTTCCACTCTTAACACCAGGGTGATCCTGTTCAACTTGCTTTTCTAAGCTAGAATTCCTATTTTGGAAAGTTGACATATTTTAAACTGTAAAACACTACAGAAATGTGAAAGATGTCAATATATAGGATAGAGTTGAAGTTTAATCACTAGAATATATTTCAGCAAATAGTCTTCCTGTACAATTACTAACTTCATTGTTCTTTTCTAAATCTCACCACAGGGTTGCTTCATCTTTGAAATATTTGGTAACTGTGCCAATCATTGTCCACATGCCCAAATTTCACACAAGCTCCTTTTGTTTTCCGTCTGGGTGGGAGAAGCATGCAACTAACATAGTACCTTGTGACATGCCTGAATTTCAAACAGATTATCTTCAGTAAACTAAACTTCACTATTATTTTTCTATTTACACTCTCATTATCATCCTCATGTGACCTTTTATAATATTATAGTTAAAACATTTGAGTGAAAATAATTTTTTTCTCTCATAATTTAAAATAATTATAATAAACTCCCAGTATATAGTAATCCATAATATACCATAATTTATTCCATATAATTTCTTAAGAACTTGTTTCTTTTTCAAAGTTCTACTATATATTTTATACTTATGTAGTTTAATTATAAATTATATTAACATTTAAAGTATATTTTGATACCTTGATAAAATTAAATTACAGTAAAATGGTTTTACACAACTTCCACAAATTTAGAAAAAGTTTAACCCAAGGCCATGCGTTCTTTGCAGTGCATGTATTATGTTGTGGAACAAGGACCTTGAACAGATTTGTTATTAACTGGCTTTTCAAGCTTTATGATTGAAACTCAGAAATCTTTGATTTAACAAGGGTACATAAATTCAATAAGTAACAGTAATAAACTCTGTCTTTGACCTAAATCTGAGAGATTTTTTAAAAAGTTTAAACTAACAGAATACTCCTTTATAGTTCTTTTCAGTGACACATAGACTTCTTTACACAAAATTTTTATATTTATGTAATATGATGCTAAAAGTATTTAAATTTTAACATGTATTAACTTTTATGATAAATATTCTAAACTATTATTTCATAAAAACTGCACAATTTCATCCAATAAAGTGGAACATAAAATTTCAAGTAATTTCAAACAATTCTTCCTTCCCTGTCAAAAATGCTATTCTAAACTTTAGAGAAAAAACATATTTGTGTCTCATCTACTCATATTGTCTCTGGGACTGAAATAGCATGAAAATTAAAAACAAATAGTTCTTTCAATATTCAGATATGCTCTATCAGCAATTTTTAGGCATTGAGGAATTTATTTAGCTCATACCACTAATAATGTATGGACAAAATCTTCTTCAATTGCTTCCACCCTCAGAAAATATGGATTGGTCATTATCATTCCATGTTCCTGTTGTTTTTCCATTTCTTGGATCTGCTCTCAGATGATTTCACCAAATCATACACTAGCACTTTGCCCTAGGCAAAAATTCAGAAGCTAGACAGGCCCCTCATTTATAGATATATAAGAACTTATATTAATGCATACTACAAAAACTTAAAATGTTTGTCAATATTCACTAAATCAATTTATCTTAATAACTCTGTGAAATTCTTATTAATTTATGGCATGATGAGTGACAGGGAGAGAAATTATATGACCCTGTATGCCATGACAAGGAGGTTGAATGTTAAGAGCAACGGGACCTATTTTCAAACTTAAAGGAGAGAACTGAAACAGTATGATGTAGATTTAAATAATTGTATGACTGTGGGGAAAGATTAGAACTAACAGAACTAGAAATATGGCCATTGTAATGGTCTAGGTGAGTAGTAACAGTGGCCTGGAATAGAGCCTGGGGAAATGCAGAGAGGTAGAATGAGTCTAGATTTGTTTGGAGAAGGACCAGCAGGACTTAATAATGGATTAATATGAAAGGGAAGATAAAGAATATATTTTAGTGTTGGAGCTTAAGCAACTGGGAGGATTACACTTCATAGAGTCAGTGAATACTGAGAGAATCAAATTTATAGGAAAAAATCTGCTTTGGACACCATGCATTTCAAATGATTAGACCTGTGTTGTCTAATACAGTAACCACTAATCACATGTAGCTATTAGTACTTAAACTGTGAACAGTTAAAATTAAGATGATAGTGGTGAAAAATACACATTTGTATTATGAAAACATAGCATAAAAATAAAAGAAAGTAAAACATTTCAATAATTTTTATATTGATTACAATTTGAAATGATAATATTTTATATATATTCAATTAAGTAAAATATTAAAATGAGCCTTTATAAATTTAAAATTAATCTGTGGCTTACATTATATTCCTATTTGAAGAAAACGTATTAAACCAGGGGTTAGCAATGGCCTGTGAGCTAAAAGTGACTAATAAAAATTAAATTATTGTTTTTATTTTATTAAAGTAACTTACAACTTCCTTGCATTTTTCATGTGCCTACACACACTTATATAGACTGAAGAGATCCCGCCCTGCCAGCCCTTTAAAATCTGTTTCTTGAAGAAGACATTTTCCCAAGTTACAAAATACATGTTAGCATTTTGGAATAGCTAATATTTTTCCCAAGAAATCTAAAAGCATGGTGATATCTTCTCATTAAAAAAATGAATAAGTTAAATATTCCCCTTTGACTTACTTTAAAAAATAATTATGGTGTTAAACATTATTTTGTTTTGTTACTTAAAATGAATCTATTTTTGCTAATTTTCCTTACTTTGGTTATGAAAAATGATGACATTTTTAGGAGTTTAATATATGCTTTATAATCATACACAAAATACTACTTGAAGTGTGGAAATACTTTTTGCATATTCACACACATGGTAGTAAGTGTCTAAAGAGAACAAGTCAGAGGTCTGGGAGAAGAAAATATTTGTGTTGCTTTATTCAAGATAATATTATTCATAGGGACTGTCAAACTTCTGTGCTGGTGATATGTTTAAACAATAAAAGACACTTCCTATTTTTCAGGAAAGAAAGGGGATGCCATTCAGAAACAAAGGAAGACTAGCTTGAGTAAAATTTGAAGGAGAGTGAGTTGGGAGACCACAGTTCTAGCCTAGTTATAAGAAGCCCAAGAGACATTGGATAAACCATTTAACCTCTTTCTTTCTTTCTTATTTTTCTCTCTTACAAATAAGGTGTTGGTATTCCTGATAAACTTCTTTCTCATTCCTTCCCTATTTGGAAATTTTCCATTCCATTGCAAAACAGTTCTACACATTAACACGCCACAAGTTCACAGCCATAGCTAACACGTGTTTAGACTATGAAACACTTCCATATTAAGCTAATATAATTCTAAAATATATTCACTAAGAAAAATGGCTATTTGATCCTTGCTGTGTTAGTCTCTATCCTGTGATAATATGTAAGCAAACAAAATACATTTTTCCTTAGTAAGTCATTTATCATTTCTGAAATACAATGAATTTAGTGGATACATAGAAAACTAAAATATTGGCTTTTCTCCTCAGGTTCAATTTTTTCCTATTTTATCACTTTGAGCAAAGATGCAGAACACATAATTGATCATGTTTCATATGCAGACCCTGCCACTGAAGTTGTTGCTTTCTTTGACCTGTAGTAATTTTTAAATTTCTAAAGGTAGGGCAGATATATAATTCATACCAAAAAAGGGACACAGTCTTCCACAAAAATTAATTTCTAATTATTTGAGCTTCATAAAGTAATTTCAAAGATAGGTCAGAAAAATATTCATTTGTATAGGTTTATCAAAACATATATTCATGCTCACAGGACTGAAAAGCTGGAAAATTCAAGGAGCTATGGAGACACAGGTGCAAATTGAATCCTTGGAAACACTTGTTAAGAAATCAGCACTGTCTTACAAATGCAGAGCTGTAAGTAGGAACAAACGAATTAGAGGGGTATTCTATATTACTTTTAAATCAAGACCAGAGTTTTTTTTTTTTTTTTAATACACTGTGGTTGGTGTATTCAGCATGTCTTCTCACAAAAGAGAAGGGAAATTCCATCTTTCTGATACCACTTGGCTATGGAGCACACTTCCATATCTCACTGCCTCCTACCTGGGCTCTGTCCTTTCAGCATTATCTTTCTTTAATCCCTCTGGTACATCTCTGTCAAATTAAACTTTAGAAAATATCACTTTCAACAGTTTACTGACCTAATCAAAAAAGCTTCCATAAACTCCTTTGGTAACACATATTTTGGCAATCAAGGTCTACAATCAGGCCTCTACCTTCCTTTCTATACCAATGTACCAGGAAAGAAGCTATTACCTTGTATTACCTTGTTTCATTTGATTTCCTTTCCATTTTGTTTTTCCCCACACTCCCTTCTTTAAAGGCATAGGTGAGGAAATATGAGACCAGTGCTAGGGAAGGACAGCCTTCAGATTGTGGAGCCAAATTTAGCCCATGGGAAAAAAAATCTAGGATTGAAAGGCAAACCAAATTCTGACAGAACATGCAATAAAACGTAAGTATGAAGAGGCAAATCTCAAAGTTGAGGAGCAACCTTACTAACAGGGTAAAGACATTATGAAATGAAGGGTCAAGAGAAGTTCCCTGAGCTATTGGAACTCTGCAGGCAGAACATATGTGGAGGTAAAGTGTATGTGGGGAATTTTCTTGTAAGGTACCATAAGGGATTTAAGTCTTTAGTTGTAATAAGTGAAGAAAAAAAAGATAAAAGGCAGAGATAGGAAGTAGAGAGGGATAGAGGGAGGAAAGAATGGAGAAAAAGAGAGAGAGAGCTAGAGAGAGAGAGCAAGTGAGAGAGAAAGAGTGAGAGAGACAGAGGACATGTGCAAGGCAGGAAGAGATATAGAAACAACCAAAACAAGAAGGAAAAAAGTGGACAGTAGAATTCCCATGGCCCTCTTACTCAGAATGGACTATTTCTGTCTGTCTCAGAAGTGGTTATGAAGCAGATTCTAGGCTTAGGCATTTAAATATAATTTTTAAATGTTTGGTTCTTCACAATTGTAAGAACATTACTACCAGATGAAAGATAATTTTTCATCATCTTCTTAGATGTCAAATTCCTTTGAGCAATTTGCAACATTCAAAAAGAATATTGACAGATCAGCAAAAATTAAAGGGCATTTTTGTCACCTTGAGAAATGATGATCAAAGGAAATGTGACAACCAATTAAAACATAATCAATGCTTCTATTTCCTTTCTTTTCTGTCATACACTGTGGCTAGAAAGAATTAAGTTATTATTTTTTTTAAACCTGCCTCATCTTGATAATGTCATATAAGAAAAGCAATTTGGATCATGAGAGTTTAAATATACCATGTGGTGAATTACACTGATACAATTTTATGAAGGCAGTATTAATCATATTTGAAATACGTGGCAGTCTGTCTAGTAGTTAGAGAAAGCAATTGATATTGGTAGGCTTAAAATGCTCTTATGCTTCTTTTGACAGATATATAAAAACAAAATTAGCTTAAGAAATCATGGTATTAATTTTCTTAATTAAAGCCAGTTATAATAAAGTATATTTTCTTCCTCAATGCACCTGAGACAGGCTGGGGTCTGGGACCTTTTGCTGAAGTGCTGCATGCATGCACAGTTGGGGTAAATTCTGGACAAAAGATACAAAGAGACCAAAAACCACATTTGAAGAGCCCAGAGCAAAAGCAGGGGGTCGGAAGCAAAAGCAGGGTACTGTGCATGCCCCCTGCCCACACCACCTAAGGGGTGGGCAAACCACCTAAGCCACCCCTCAGGCTGACCCCTGGACACACCCCTACCCACATTCTATATAAGGAACAAGCTTTCCACACCCTCCAGGGAGCGAGCAAGCAAGGGAACCTGTTCTTTGTTTTTGTACCCTCCTGCAGCAGGGGCCCCAATAAAGCCTTGCTTGAATTTTTTGTTTGGCCTTCGATCAATTTCTATTGATTAAGGAGGCCAAGAACCCTGGTCAGTAACATACTTATTTCTTTATCTCAGGAGAAAACCAGCTTGGCAATTGGAATATATTAAAACAGGAAGTACATTTTCTCTATCTGCTACACACCTTTATAAATTATGATTCTGGATACCTTGGGAAGACACATATAGATCTGGCACATGCTCAGATGTCAAAATATTTAGGAGCATGGACACATTTGGAACTTTTACAGTTCCAGGGCCAATGATTAAAAGCTGTCAAAACCTCACTGAAATGATAAGGATCCCAATGAGTCTCCCAAGGACAAATGTGTTAAAGTGACAGTTTGTGCATATGCTTGTTTCTTACCTCTCAACCTAGGGGCACCTGCTATTCTCTTCCTGTTTGTACTGACATCTTTCTTGAACCCTCTGTAAGCCACAATCCCAGTAGTTCTTACCATGCTTTATTCACAGACCTGAAACTCCAAGTGAGCTGTTTTGAGATAGTAACTGGGTTAGACCCCTTCCCCTAACATACCAGCTGGCACACTTAAAAGTAACCCATGTCTCATCTGTAATCTATTTGTCAACTCTAGAGGGAAAGATAGAAGAGCTAGGAGGTAGGAAGGCCTTTGCAGGTATCCATGAGAAAGAGGATAGCTGGGACCATGTGATAGATGGGTCAATATTAAGGGTTTTGATTCCTCTTACCCTGGCTTCAATTATGTTTCAAGTGAAATAGAAGGTAAGGGCCATCAACATGGAATGAAGTTGGAAGAGAAAATACTGGGCTGAAGGATGGAGAAAAAGGGTGAGAAATAGAAGTCTGCTAAAGAGGAAGAGTGCATAAAAGTGTGAGTGGCTTAAGGACTTAAAATTCAGCTGCCTGGGGGCATTAAGTGAAACTCATGGTTCATGATCATAAACTTGAATTGTGTTTAATCATTGTGAGTTTTCCCACGCATTTCAGGAGCAGAGGATTAAACTGTTTATGGTCAGAAAAACAGAGTGTGTGAGTGTACGCATATTCCTTATAAGGAGAATGATGGGTAAAATAAAATAGGGAGACAATTTAAAATTATTCTCCCCTTTTCTTTTTATCACAGTGCCATCATTTTCCTCTAGCATTAATAATGTATTCCCTTTCTCTAAGGCATGCATTTTATAATGATTTGTTTTGTAGTTAGCTAATTTATGTGATTTTTATAATTAAAGTAGTAATTATGTAAGTTATTTGGAAGGCATCTTCACTATAAAAATAGTATATTTAAAAATAAGGTAAAAATTCAGAAAACATTAAAGTTGGCCTATAAACATACATAAAAAGATATGAACATTGTTATGTAGTTATGGTCTTGATGAGTTTTTGTTAAAAATATTCATGAACACACATAGAATTGTCAAGAGCACTGTAAAGAAAGATTTACCTATATACAGAAATTCTGTCATAGTTTATTTTAATAGAAAATATTTTTTTAGTAAAAATTGTTAAAGTAATAAACACATCCTTGGATTGATTCCATATATTTTATACCCTAAAGCAGACTAGCACTATGAGTTCCATAGAAAGAAAAGCCTACAGTTTTCTGGATGCAAATTAGCAGGATGGATGGTCAGTCATGACTGCAGAGATGCCCAAAAGAGAGCACTCCCTCAGCATAGGCTAAGGTATAAAGACAAATTACCCAACTAAAGGAAAGTCCACCTGGTATTAAAGATAGTATAACAAAGACACTGTTATATAAAGTCCAACTATATTGCTGAAAGAATAAGACAGTACATTGAAGAACAATGCACTTTATCATAATGACACCTATTTCAAAAATAGCCACTAATACCCTAAGAATAAAACACTATAAATTTTGCATCTATTAAAAATAATGCCTATATTACTCCTAATTTTATTCCAGAGGGTCTAGTCTAACCAATAAGAGAAAAAAAACAAAACAAAAGAAAAAAAAAACATTAGTGTTAAAATTGATAGGCCAGAGTCTACAAGGATATTAAGATGAAAGGATATATATATATATATATATATATATATATATATATATATATAACTTCTTAGAAATTTCAATAACACAAAATGTTACTAATTTATCTTTTGTGTGATGCTCCTATTTTTGGATCTGTAGTAAACATACAGTTTCTTATATTAAGACAATCTTTTACTCCATGTATTAGATTCTGCTCAGTCTTATGCAACTGATATTCTGAAATGCTTTTTAATTGTCTTTACTAGTACAGTACTTACTATTTTTTTGCATACTGATTTATAAAAAGTATTGTTTTTCACTACCTTTTACTAGAGTTACCTTTTGTTATAAGCATAAATTCGGTTCAAAATATACCTTAGGCTGTACTATGTAACTTTTGAATAATCTGTCTTCCAAAAGTTTGAATGAAATAATAAGTGAAACTATCTAACTGGAGTTTCATTATTTGATAATGTTTTTGTAATTGTTTTCAGTTCCTTCCAATCTTATTTAAAATGTTCTATGTTTTTCATACCATTCATTTATACTCTATTTGATAAAGTTATTGCACATACACTGCAGAAATTTTGGAAAATATATAAAAGCAAAAAATAAACTTAATTACTGTAACTGCACAAACAGCAAATAAGCACTGTGAACATTTTGGTGTATAGAAGATTTCCCATGCTTCATAATTGTCCATTTGTACAATCCTTAGTCTTCATAGTTTATCTTTCTTCTTTTCCATTTCACCCTTTTCCCCTGCCGGCTTTCTGAACGACTTTCATGGAGTTGATCTCACTGCGCACCTAGATAGTTTATCGATTATTCAAGAGTTTTCTTCTAGAAACTGAAATGGATCATTTTAAACTATTTTTTCTAAGTCTTCTTGATGCTGATTCTCTCCCAACCCAGATTTCTCTAGTACTTTAATATACCACATTTTAGTCTTTGCTTTCTCATATTTGAAGATGGTAAAATGAGTCAAATATGCCAAAAGAAGTGTGTGACTTAAACTTTAACTTGTTTCTGTCTGTATGCATGATAGCCTTGCTATAGTCACAAGACACTTTCTATTATGGAAGCAAAGCACTTTGTAAAAATCAGTCACTTCATTTTGGAGAATGACAAAATGACCAAATCATTGCTTTGTTAACAACTTGTTTCTATTAACTGTTATGAAATTCTAAAATTTTATATTTGGGAAAATGAATATTTTAAGTAGATTTACTGCATGTTATAATCCAGATAGCTCTATCTTTAATACTTATGCTGAACCCAAGTCTTGCTTTCTCAATAGGTCACGAAGAGGCTTTGGCAGAGCCCTGTATATTGTGTGAGGAGGAAGTTTCCCACCCTTGTTACACTAACGCATGCACATGCAAATGTTTATTTATCACAGGTTACTAAAAGTGGGGTTGTGTCTTGGCCCTAATAAGGGCTCTTTGACCTTTAGAAAGATACTGTCTGATTTATTTTTACTTCTTTCTTTAGCATAAGTAAAACTATATGTCCACATAGTCAAGTCTGTCTCACTAGAGCACTTCACTGAACTTGAAGTTCAGAGTTGCCTAATCACATGGTCCATTGTGTTCCATTGTCTCCTGTGTATGTCTTTTCCTCAGATATCTGAATGAGATGAGAACATTAGAAAGTTTTGAGATATCTTGTGCAAGCTTTCCTATTATTTCCATATAGATCCCTCTTTTTCACATGACATATTTCCAAAGATTTTTAGATACATTCAGGCAAAGGCATATGTACAAAGATGATTATTAAGCATTGTCTGTAATGCAAAAAAGGAGCAAGAACTTTTAACAACCAATTTAATCCAATTTGTTAAATATTACAAAAGAGTATTGTGTGGCTATTAAAAATGATCTTTATTTTTGATTTGTGTTTCAGGTGCTAGATGAATAAGGTTGAAGGGAACTGCTTTTCACATTTTTTCTAATATGGGTACATGTTGATGGAAGTAACATGTCTTCATTCCCAGGTTCAAAGAAATAGGAATTTTTATTAAGGTTGCCTTAATAAATTTATTATAGAAATACATAGTGCCACAAACTGCCCCATTCTTACTCATTCTTCATTCCCAAGAATGTAAGGTAATTTTTATACTGATTACATATAATTAATGTATATAATCACATATTACAAGTTGATTACATATATTGGAATTATAATATTTTAGACATATTACATTAAATAAATGTGTTATTAAATTAATTTCATCTGTTCCTTTTAGTTTTGAATGTGGTCACTAGAAAATTTTAATTGCATATGTACCTTTTACTTATGTAGATGACAGAGTACATAGATATGGATTTAAGTATGGATATACACAAAAATACATGCAATATGTATTTATGTACATTTACATGGAACAAAACACTCTGCAAAAACATACCTCTCAAACAATGACTATATCTGAGTGATAGAATTTTTTTATGGTAATCTTAGACAATAAGTCTTTTAGAGGAGTGCTGAGATCTCTACCTGGTTTATTCTTCTCTTTCTTTGACAACCTTCTTTTTAGACAGAAGAGCCATAGTCATTGCTCCATGTAAAATTGCCATCTTCATGTTCTAATGGTATATTTTAACATCCTTTGACCTGGACTTCAAGGGAACTAACAGCATTCTGTGCATTCTGAGCTTGAATTTGTTTGTGAAGTTTCTTACATTCCCTGGATGCCCTGACTTCCATTCCAGGCCTTGCTGTACAAAACAAAATCTTAACTTCTAATGCTAGCTTTGCTGTTCTCCTTTACACGTTCCTAAATTATGAGGCAAACTCTTCCTGAATCTGTGAGAGACTGAGAATCTTAAGTCATGAGCAAAAGTTAAATCCTAGGATATAGAAAAATTCATTTTCAAAGAAAATGTATTTTAATAAAATTATATATCACTCATTTATAGATAAAATTCCTGGGTACCTGGTTGAAACATTTTCTCTCTAATAATTAAAATTTTATAATAAATGTGAAATATGTTTTCTTCATAATACTGTCACCCTTCTTCATAAAAATGCTTTACTTATTACTTTATAAATATTCTGTCTGTATCACAGGGCCTTAGTTTAAGGAAGGCAACTTCTCCTAGCAATATTAAGATATTGACTCTGGAATCAGTCAGGGAATGAAAAATGAAGTTATGCATATTTAATCTACTCAGTGAGGATTCCAGGCTGCCTCTGAGAATAAGAGAGAAAATTAATAACTCCCCACCCTCCTTCACAAGGATATTTATGAGGACAAAATTATGCCAAAATATATGGGAAAGCATTTACAAAGAATAACAGGAAAAAAAAGTAGGACAGTTTATGAGTGTTTTTATGATAGATACTTATAATATTTAAACTTTAGAAGAAACATTCATTTGACTTTCGTGAGTTTAACACTTCCTTTAAAACCTAAGGGCCAAATTCTTTTTTTTTCTTCAAATAAAAATGTCTATTTCACGTCAATAATAAGATGTATATTTTCTTACCATTTTTTAACCTTTCAAGAATAATAGTTTATGTAGAACAGTGTTTAGCCTTGGCCACCTTTTCTAAACAGTCTGGACCAAGGGGACTCTTACATGCTATTCCTCCCAGAAAAATAAATAATGAATAGAATACCATCTTTCAGAGGTATAGAAGAAAAGGGCAAAAGAGAAAGAGAGGGAGTTTTGTTTTTTAATTTTTCCTTTTTGGTTAATATATATAATCCTTTAAAATATTATAGTATTATATTCATTGTTATTTATATTGAAAGTCCTTAAAACACTTGTTATTTTTCAAAGTAAGCTGTAAACAGTGAAAGAAAGAAAGAAAGAAAGAAAGAAAGAAAGAAAGAAAGAAAGAAAGAAAGAAAGAAAGAAAGAAAGAAAGAAAGGAAAGGAAGAAGGAAGGAAATCAAGGAGGTGGGGGAGAGGGAGGAAAAGGCAGACAGAAGGAAGGTAGGAAGAAAGGAAGGAGGGAAGGGGAAATTAGGCACTGAATTGAAGGAGTATCCAGTAAGTACTAAAATTTTAACTGTACTTTCAGCTGTAAAACTGACTACTTTAGTATTAAAAGAGTTTCTAGTCTCTAATTTGAAGATTGGAGCTCATTTTGGAGAAGCATTCCCATTTTGTTCTGGGACAGAAAGTGGTATGTTGGACTTTTTAAGTCATGAGGACATGTGACCAGATGTACCCATCATTGTCTTTGTTCCACCTGTGAATAGTGAGGTGACCAGGTACTTCAGATTAAAATTCTACCTTTATTCCTAATAAGAAAATGTGTAATTAGGTGTAGTACTATGCTTTCTGAGAATATATGTTTTCCTCATAAGTCTGCCAAATGAATAAAAAACATTGTTAATTTTGTGCTATGTTACTCCATAGGTAAAATGTAAGATTCTAAAACAGCTCAGGAAGGGTTTATAAACTCAGACTAGGGCTGTCATCTCTTAGAGAAACTATTTTCAATGATTGTGGCCATCTAGCTTCTGTATTGAATTTCTTTTTGTGCAATGACTTCAGAAAGATCATGAGATCTTAGTTGGGCTGTGTTTTTTTTCGTTTTGTTTTGTTTGTTTGTTTTGTCATTAGTCCACGGCATCAGTGTCCAGTTGAGTAAAAACACCAAGATCCTCTGTAGCAGAGGTTAACGAAAAAGGAGTCCAGAAAGGAAGGGTCTTAAGAGCTAGTTCTGTAGCATATGTAATGGGATCATTAATTTACCTACACAACAACCAAGTGTTTTTTAAAAAATGTAAATTTTTTGTCACTTCTCTATCATTCTTTTGAGTTCCCACCCTATTGGGTAACAAACACACTTAGATTTGCCAGTGAACAATATCTTATTTACTTCTACTTTAATGTCTTATTTCAGCTTAAATGCTAATCCTATTCAGAGTCAACCTCTTCATAATGAATTAAATAGTCCCTTTTGATGACTCTGGTATACATGTTTTTCAGAGTTGAGTTCTCCTCTCTTTCTGCCACCCTCCTCTCCAGAAATTCTGCTACTTTGAATAATACGTATGTGAGTGAGGACCTTATTGTGTTTTCATTGTAATAGTGAAAAGGAATAGTGGGCTGGGACTGGTTATTACCTGCAAATGGCAACTTTTCTCTGCAGTGGGGGCTCCTAGGCTGTTCCCTGGACTAGTGATTGTTTTAGTGCAGCTAACCCATTTTGTCATTGAGTGTAAAGTTTTGGCATCTGACACTGGAATCAATTATGTCATATTATGACTCATGGCAAGCCCAACAGGACCTAAGTGGGATAGAAAGATCCTACGGATGCCAACTATTGTTTTCACTAAATCCAACCTGTCACATTTGTTAAAGAATGGCTTAAGCTTGTTTATTTTATTCAGAAAAACTGGCTATGCTTGCTGCTAAAGTGAAAAGGGGAGTTGGGGTAAATATTCCCAGAGCAAGATACTCTGTGTTTAGGTACTAAGTTATATTTGTATTTGTTTAATTTCTGCCATTCTGCTCCTCTCCCGACCTATTCTTCTCCCTCCCTTAAACTCATACAAACACACACACATTCACACATGCACACGTTCACATACAGACAGGAAGACATGTGACAACAGAGACATTTTATTCATGGGGCTGTATTTCTACACTTAGGAAGTTGCCTGGTATATAGTGAAGTGTCAATAAATATTTGTTGCATGAATGCATAAATCTTCAATTATACAAGCCAAAAACTCAGTGAGAAATCGTCTAGTTGATTAATAAACATGTTCTTCATACTCAAAGTGCAGCCTGTGGAAGAGTAGCACCCACATCACTTGACAGATTGTTAAAAATGCAAAATCTTGTGTCCCGTCCCAGATCATAGGAAACAGAACCTGCATTTCATCAGGTTTTCTAGGTACTTCATGTCACACATGACATGAAGCTAGCCTTTTTTAAGCAATCATGCATATTGCCACACTCTCACCTGTACCTATGGTGGGGATCACTGAGTATTGTAGACAACTTTTTCCACTGAATTTCACTCAATCAAGACTCAAAAACCTCCCTGTTCAACTCCACATAGCTTTGACTAATCAACTTAAATTGACATATGGAGGGTTATAGATTTGTGGATGTTTATTTAATAAAGTTACTTTCTTCTTTCTTATCCTTTCAATCTGAGGAGTTAGTAAAACTATAGCAGTTGAAAAACTTAAATGAAGCTATCAATTAATGAAGAAGCACTTATAGAATGGTAAATAAATGATTAGCCCTGAATTATGCTTTTAGAAGATAAAATCTTAATAAGTGATCTCTTAATAAGTTTACAAGTTTAAACATAAGCTAAAAAAGGAAAAAAGAAATAAAACTACAAGTATTAGAAATCAAATAAATCATTCTGTAATGCTCACTAATTTAATAAGTATGAAAACTAATATTTCTAAGTCCAAAAATATAACTGACATATTAGGAATTATCTGATGTAAACATACAAAGGAACTTACAAGAAATAATATTCCAACTCTAAAGATAATAAAATTGATACTCCAAGCAAATAAAAATTACCAAGAGAATAGAGGATAAAATTGTGTTTTGAACAATTTGTGACTTGCCTCCTCATAGAAGTCAATAAAATACTCAAATAAATAGAAAAGTAAGAATGGCTGGCATCTTCAAAGGAAGAGAGAAGACTTTTCTTATGTTTGCTGCTTGTCACCCCTCCCTTCAGGAAACTATATTTACTCCACTCCACTCTTGCCCTTCCTTTTATTCCTTGACACACACCCCAGGAAAAGGGGAATGAAACTGTGGCCAAAGTTAGTGAACTAGACACTCTTATCTGGGCATTTGAGTCTTGAGGGAAGTTTCAGGGACTAAAGGCTGTTAGAATTGAGTCATTGTTGGCAGCCACTGATGAAATTTCATGAATTCATGCTGATGAAATCTCCAGAAGGGTCAGAGCACACCCTGCTATTTTAACTTGTCCTTTGATAACAGTGAGACATCAGTATACTTTCAATAGCATCCTTTATTTTTCTTCACTTAACTTGATTTGGTTCCTGTTGCTTATAAGAAATCCTATTTGATAAAGAAAGTGATAAAAAAAGAAGGATGCAAGCAGGTGACTCCAGGTGAAATATGGGAGAATTCACAATTAATTGCTAGAAAGAAGTGGGGTAAAATAAAGCATTACAGAATATATATAAATTCTGAATGGGATATCATTATACAGTATACATTGGGGAACTAGTCATTCAAGTAAACATCAACATACTTACTGAGAATGAAACCTGAGGTTAATGTGTCATATGGAGAAATGTCAATTTAAAGACGATGAATAATGTCAATTTTAATAAAAACAACATTTTGCTCACTTTTATCCATGTTGCTCTTATTTCTTTAGAATGAAAATGACAAGATTTTTCTGGTATATGGCCACCAGTCAAAGACTGCATATGCCTGCTTACCTGCAGTTAGGTATGACCACATGCCTGAGTTCCAGCCAGTGAGATGAAAGCAAAATATTTGTGAAATTTCTGGATCATACTATGGAAGTGAAGAGGCATGATCTTCACTCCTTCTTCCAACTTTTCCACTGGCTAGAAAATAGTCTTGTTTAAGGGGTGGCAGAAACAGAAAATTTAGTGCACTTTATCGAATCCATGAATTTAGGATGTCAGAGCTTCACTGAGAAACATTTATAGAGCTCTTAGCTACTTATATTTGGACTATACTGTGAGAGAATTTTAAAATTCTACCTTGTTCAGCCACTGCTATTTTGGCTTTTGTTAGGAAACTTGATCATTATCCTTCCTACTACACCAATGGTGGTTGCTCATAGCAACACTAAAAGTGAGAAAGTGATAAGCACAAACTTGAAATTCTTGCCTCAAGGTATGGGATAAAGTGCAAGGATTTTTAGCACCAAGGTTTAGTGCTTAAACCTGTATAGAGAACATTACTTAATATTGAACTTGGCAACTGATTTCACTCAATTGAGGATATACAAAAACATCTGAATATACAATCTTCACAGGTGTCTTTTTCTGAAACCTAGGATATTAACAGAGAAAGATCAGCATCTTAAAGATAGGAATAGTGATATTTCTGAAGATTCAGAAATTCTGGATAAGCTTAAACCACCAAATTTTATAGAAAATCATCCCCTCTCTGAATCTCCTTTGCCTGATGAAGCTTTCCTTTAAAAAGAAATAAAGTAGAAAAATAGCACTTTCTTTATGTGCTCTCCTCATATGTTTCTTAAATAAAAAGTGATTTTGAACTCAACGTGCACTAGTGGTAAAAGGCAAAGAATAGCCAAGGGAAATATTATATCCTAAATGTAATCAAATAAATTAAGAAAAAAATTTACTGTAAAGATTCTGGAATTATCTGAGGGAATGGAAAAAGAATGGGCATGACACAGGGTATATTAAAGTTTTTTTCATGTAGCTCAATTTACTGACATGAATACTAGAGAAGCTGCATTGAACATTGTACCCCAGGCTGTATTTTTCTTGGTATGTTAAACTCTACTGCACAACAAAATGGACAAAAATTCATCTAAGGCAAAAACAAAACATCAAAACAAACAAACAAAAGATAGTCTAGTACTTTAGGAAATTAAACTTACCGTGCTTGTATTACTAACCTTGAGTGAGGTTTTTTTAGGATTATAGTGTGTGAAAGACTTTTCCAGGTGTTCAGTTTCACTTACATACTCACTCCCTAATTAATCTTATTTGAATGTATAACAGGCTTTGAAAACTTAACAAGTTCTAAACAGACTTAATTGATTTCTACATTCTCCCCTTTATCCACAAATTTCTTCCCCAGGCATCCCCATTTCTATAATTGGTACCAGTCTTCTTCATTGAGTTGCCAATGAAAAAAAACAGGGAGTTGTTAGTTATTTTTCTGCTTCCCTTTTATCTACATTGAATCCTTCATCAAATAGACTGGATTTTCCACCTATGTTCAGAGTCTGACCACATATTATGACTTCTGCTTTGACTTCTCTAGTCCAGCTGCCTTCATTTCTTGCCTGGAAGACCACAATAGCCTCTTAACATATCTCATTTTTCTTTCATGCCCTTCACACAAAAATTTGCTACTTTTAGGCCTACACAGAAAACATAGATTGTAGTGTTTATTAAAAGATTTTTCTTGATAGAAAAAAAAAAAAGAAGTAAAGGAAGGAAATAAATAATTTTGAAAAGAATGCATTAAAATAATGACCATTTATATCAAATGAAAAAGAAAGAAATTAAAGCAAAAGAGGTAGGTGGGGGCTTGCCTGGTGGCGCAGTGGTTGAGAGTCTGCCTGCCGATGCAGGGGGCACGGGTTTGTGCCCCGGTCCGGGAAGATACCACATGTCGTGGAGTGGCTAAGCCTGTGAGCCATGGCCGCTGGGCCTGAGCATCTGGAGCCTGTGCTCCGCAATGGGAGAGGCCACAACAATGAGAGGCCTGCATACCACAAAAAAAAAAAAGAAAAAAGAGGTGAAATTGAAGTGTTCAATAAATTCAGGATTGTTTATACATCATTTTTGATATAATCAACATTCATTTTCATTTGATCAACTCTAAACAAGGAAAGAAACATTACAAATACCTTTCCTAACTCCAAGTAATCTCTTATTTTTAATATTTCATCATTGAAGTAATTTATAGTGGTTAGTATAAGAAGTTTGATGTTGCTTAATTTTCATTTGTTCCCACCAATTCCATCTCCAACATTCTCTGAATGGCTTTATGCTCTCTTATAGACTGTGAGTCAAGTCCTCTTACCTTCTGACTTTTAGTTGGATTTGGCCAGAAAGAGACATTAGCATAAGATTGGAGAGTAATAAAAAAGAGAGGTGAGAGAAAATAGGGTTCCCTACCTGGAAGTTAAGAGCATTGGTTTGAGATTTTCTTATTTGTTCATATAAAACATCTGGTGCTATTAATTTATCCCTAAAGAAGGCTTCATCCACAGCACATACATTTTTTTTAATACATTGTGTTTCAGTTTTAATAAAAATCAAAATATTTTCAAATTTCACTGTGATTTCCTATTTGAATCATGAGAGTTTAAATTTATATTGTTTTACCTCCAAATGTCTGGACATTGTCTCTTGTTAATTTTTAGTTTAATTCCTTCTCATAGAGAACATGATTTTATTATTATTTTTTAATTGTTTTAAGTTTGTTCATGGTTTTTCTATTGTCCATAATGGGGTTTATGTAGGTGAAGATTCTATGTATACTTGAAAATTATAGGTAGTTTATGCTACTGTATAGAGTGTTATATAAGTAGAAGTAAGGTCATGTTAATTGACAGTTTTCTTTAGGTATTTTATATCTTTCAATGATTTCATCTGTATTTGTCTTATTTATTATTGAGAGAAGAGTGTTGAAGTCTTCAAATATAATTTAGATTTATCTATTTCTATCGATTTGTGCTTTAGGTATTTTTAAGCTCTGGTGAAATCATAACTTTATATAGTATTTGTTTATATCTCTGATCATATTATTTACTTAAAATTACTTTACCTAATAGTAATATATAGTAATATAGACATTCACCTTTCCTTTAGTTAGTGAAGGTATGAAACATATACTTTTCCAATCTTTCATTTCTAACCTATCTATGTTGACTTATTAGACATGTTTTTCTACACAGATAGTTAGTCTTGCTATTTTATACTTTTATAATCTCTGCATTTTAATTGGAGATGTTCAGACCATTTGTTTTAATGCAACAATTTATATGATCATATTTGTATTGACCATATTTGTATTTTTTATGTATGCTCCATGTTATATTATTGCTTGCTATATGATTCTGTTTCATCCTTATTCCATTTTGTCACCTCTTTTGTCTTGCTTGTTATAATCTGTTTTATAATTTTAAGTGGTTGCCCTAGAGTTGATAATTTATGTCTTTATCAAAATATGCCTATAGGTAATATTTGCACCTATGGTGCAAAAGACTTACAAATTTTATATATGTTATAAACCTACAAAAAACTGTTATTATTATTTGATTTAAACAATAAGTTACCTTTTTAGGATATTAAGATGAATAGAAAATCATTTCATATATTCACCACCATTTTTACCATTTCCACAGGTCTTCAGTTATTTATATAGATCCAAGTTTTCTCTGGTATCATATTGCTGGCCTTAAGAACATCCTTTTATCACTTATTGTAGCACAGGTCTGCTGGAACTGAATTCTCTAAACCTTTGTGTCATAAAAAATGTCCTTATCAACACCTGGCTCTGCCATGACTGCATCCTATCTGATTTCAGATACTCAGACTCCTTTACTTTCACCTACATTGGTGACTCCAATGTAGGTGAAAGTAAAGTGTCAAGCCTGAGCCTTTGAGAGAGCTGAGTTCAGGACATTGGACTACCAGAGACATCCAAGCCGCACGTAATATCATTGGCAAGAGTTCTCACAGAGATCTCTGATCCAATGCTAACACCCAGCTCCACTCAATGAACAGCACGATCCAGTGCTGGACACCCCATGCCAAACAACTAGCAAGACAGGAACACAACCACACCCATTAGCAGAGAGGCTGCCTAAGATAATAATAAGTTCACAGACACCCCAAAACACACCACCAGACATGGTCCTGCCCACCAGAAAGAAAAGATCCAGACCCATCCACCAGAACACAGGCACCAGTCTGCTCCACCAGTATGTATAAACAACACACCGAACCAACCTTTGCCACTGAGGGCAGACACCAAAAATAACAGGAACTACAAACCTGGAGCCTGTGAAAAGGAGATGCCAAACACAGTAAGTTAAGCAAAATGAGAATACAGAGAAATATGCAGCAGATGAAGGAGCTAAGTAAAAACCCACCAGAGCAAACAAATGAAGAGGAAATAGGCAGTCTACCTGAAAAAGAATTCAGAATAATGATAGTAAAGATGACCAATATCTTGGAAATACAATGGAGAAAATACAAGAAAGGATGTAAAAAGACCTAGAAGAACTAAAGAGCAAACAAACAATGATGAACAACACAATAAATGAAATTAAAAATACTCTAGAAGGAATCAACAGCAGAATAACTGAGACAGAAGAAGGGAAAAGTGACCTGGAAGATAGAATAGTGGAAATAACTACCACAGAGCAGAATAAAGAAAACCAAATGAAAAGAATTGAGGACAGTCTCAGAGGTCTCTGAACAACATTAAATGCACCAACATTCAAATTATAGGGGTCCCAGAAGAAGAAGAGAAAAAGAAAGGGACTGAGAAAATATTTGAAGTCATTATAGTTGAAAACTTCCCTAATATGAGAAAAGAATTAGTCAATCAAATCCAGAAAGTTCAGAGAGTCCCATACAGGATAAATCCAAGGAGAAACATGGCAAGACACATATTATTCAAGCTATCAAAAATTAAATACAAAGAAAAAATATTAAAAACAGCAAGGGAAAAACAACAAATAACATAAAAGGGAATCCCCATAAGGTTAACAGATGATCTTTCAGCAGAAACTCCACAAGCCTGAAGGGAGTGGCAGGACATATTTAAAGTGATAAAAGGGAAAAACTTACAACCAAGGTTACTCTATGCAGCAAGGATCTCATTCAGATCAACAGAGAAATTAAAATGTTTACATATAAGCAAAAGCTAAGATAATTCAACGCAACCAAACCAGCTTTATAAAAAATGCTAAAGGAATTTCTCTAGGCAGGAAACACAAAAGAAGGAAAACACCTACAATCACAAACCCAAAACAATTAAGAAAATAGTAATAGGAACATACATATTGATAATTACCTTAAATGTAAGTGGATTAAATGCTACAACCAAAAGACATAGACTGGCTGAATGGATACAAAAAGAAAACCCATATACATGCTGTCTACAAGAGACCCACTTCAGACCTAGGGACACATACAGACTGAAAGTGAGGGGATGGAAAAAGATTTTCCATGCAAATGGAAACAAAAAGAAAGCTGGAGTAGCAATTCTCACATAAGACAAAATAGATGTTAAAATAAAGACTATGACAAGAGACAAAGAAGAACACTGCATAACAATCAAGTGATCAACCCAAGAAGATGTATAACAATTGTAAACATTTATGCACCCAACACAGAAGCACCTCAATACATAAGGCAAATGCTAACAGCCATAAAAGAGAAAATCAACTGTAACACAATTATAATAGGGGACTTCTTTAACACCCCACTTTCACCAATGGACAGATCATCCAAAATGAAAATAAATAAGGAAACACAAGCTTTAAATGACACATTAAACAAGATGGACTTAATTGATATTTATAGGACATTCCATCCAAAACCAACAGAATACACATTCTTCTCAAGTGCTCATGGAACATTCTTCAGTATAGATCATATATTGGGTCACAAATCAAGCCTTGGTAAGTTTAATAAAATTGAAGTCATATCAAGTATCCTTCTGACCACAATGCTATGAGACTAGATATCAATTACAGTAATAAAAAAAAAAAACTGTAAAAAATACAAACGCATGGTGCCTAATCAAAATGCTACTAAATAACCAAGAGATCACTCTAGAAATCAAAAAAATACCTAGAAACAAATGACAATGAAAACACAATGACCCAAAACCTATGGGATGCAGCAAAAGCAGTTCTAAGTGGGAACTTTATAGCAATACAATCCTATTTCAAGAAACGAGAAACACCTCAAAAAAACAACCAAACCTTACACCTAAAGCAGTTAGAGAAAGAAGAACAAAAAAACTGCAAAGTTAGCAGAAGGAACGAAATCATAAAGATCAGATCAGAAATAAATGAAAAAGAACTGAAGGGAACAATAGCAAAGATCAATAAAACTTAAAGCTGGTTCTTTGAGAAGATAAACAAAATTGAAAACCATTAGCCAGACTCATCAAGGAAAAAAAGGAAAAGAATCAAATCAACACAATTAGAAATGAAAAAGCATAAGTAACAACTGACACGGCAGAAATACAAAGGATCATGAAAGATTACTACAATCAATTATATGCCAATAAATAAAATAGACAACCTGGAAGAAATGGACAAATTCTTACAAAAGCACAGCCTTCTGAGACTGAACCAGGAAGAAACAGAAAATATAAACAGACCAGTCACAAGCACTGAAATGGAAACTGTGATTAATAATCTTCCAATAAACAAAAGCCCAGGACCAGATGGCTTCACAGGCGAATTCTATCAAACATTTAGAGAAGAGATAACACCTATCCTTCTCAAAATCTTCCAAAATATTATCAGAGGGAGGAATACTCCCAAACTCATTCTACGAGGCCACCGTCAACCTGATACCAACACCAGACAATGATGTCACACAAAAAGAAAGCTACAGGCCAATATCACTGATGAACATAGATGCAAAAATCCTCAACAAAATACTAGCAAACAGAATCCAACAGCATAGTAAAAGGATCATACACCATGATCAAGTGGGGTTTATTCTAGGAATGTAAGCATTCTTCATATGCAACTCAATCAATTTGATACACCATATTAAAAAAATAAAGGATAAAAACCATATGACCATCTCAATAGATGCAGTAAAACCTTTTGACAATACTCAACCCCATTTATGACAAAAACTCTCTAGAAAGTAGGCATAGAAGGAACTTACCTCAACATGAAAATAGCCATATATGATAAACCTCCAGCCAACATCGTTCTCAATGGTGAAAAACTGAAACCATTTCCACTAAGGTCAGGAAAATACAAGGTTGCCCACTCTCACCACTCTTATTCAACATAGTTTTGGAAGTTTTAGCCACAGTAATCAGAGAGAAAAAAAAAAAAAAAAGAAAGAAAAGGAATCCAAATCATAAAAGAAGTAAAACAGTCACTGTTTGCAGATGACATGTTACTATATATAGAGAATCCTAAAGATACTACCAGAAAACTACTAGAGCTAATCAATGAATTTGGTAAAGTAGCAGGATACAAAATTAATACACAGAAATCTCTTGCATTTCTATACAGTAATGATGAAAAATCTGAAAGAGAAATTAAGGAAACACTCCCATTTACCATTGCAACAAAAATAATAAAATGACTAGGAATAAACCTACCTAAGGAGACAAAAGACCTGTTATGCCAAAACTATAAGATACTGATGAAAGAAATTAAAGATGATACAAACAGATGGACAGATATACCATGTTCTTGGATTGGAAGAATCAACATTGTAAAAACGAATATACTACCCAAAGCAATCTACAGATTCAGTGCAATCCCTATCAAACAACCAATGCTATTTTTCACAGAACTAGAACAAAAAATTTCACAATTTGTATGGAAAAATACTCAGGGCAATCTTGAGAAAGAAAAACGGAGATGGCAGAATCAGCCTCTCTGGCTTCAGATTATACTACAAAACCACAGTTATCAAGAAAGTGTGGTTCTGATACAAAAACAGAAATATAGATCAATGGAACAAGATACAAAGCCCAGAGATATACCCATGTACATTTGGTCACCTTATCTTTGATAAAGGAGGCAAGAATATACCATGGAGAAAAGACAGCCTCTTCAATAAGTGGTGCTAGAAAAACTAGACAACTACATGTAAAAGAATGAAATTAGAAAACTCCCTAACACCATACACAAAAATAAAATCAAAATGTATTAAAGACATAAATGTAAGGTCAGACACTATAAAACTCTTAGAGAAAAACAGGCAGAACACTCTATGACATATCACAGCAAGATACTTTTTGACACACCTCCTATAGAAATGGAAATACAAACAAAAAATAAACAAATGGGACATAAAGAAACTTAAAAGCTTTTGCACAACAAAGGGAAACATAAACAATATGAAAAGACAACCCTCAGAATGGAAGGAAATATCTGTAAATGAAGCAACTGACAAAGGATTAATCTCCAATATATACAAGCAGCTCATGCAGCTCAACATCAAAGAAAAAAACAACTCAATCCAAAAATGGGTGGAAGATCTAAATAGACATTTCTCCAAAGAAGATACACAGATTGCCAACAAAGACATGAAAGGATGCTCAGCATCACTAATCATTGGAGAAATGCTTATCAAAACTACAATGAGATATCACCTCACACTGGTCAGAATGGCCATCATCAAAAAATCTGCAAACAATAAATGCTGGAGAGAGTGTGGAGAAAACAGAACCCTTTTACACTGTTGGGGGGAATGTAAATTTCCATAAGTGTATGGAAAACAGTATGGAGGTTCCTTAAAAAACTGAAAATAGAACTACCATATGACCCAGCAATCCCACTCTGGGACATACACCCTGAGAAAACCATAATTCAAAAAGAGACATTTATCACAATTTTCATTGCAGCACTATTTACAATAGCCAGAACATGGAAGCAACCTAAGTGTCCATCAACAGATGAATGAATAAAGACGTGGCACATATATAGAATGGGATATTACTCAGCCATAAAAAGGAACAAAATTCAGTTATTTGTAATGAGGTGGATGAACCTAGAGTCTGTCATACAGAGTGAAGTAAGTCAGAAAGAGAAAAACAAATATCATATGCTAACACATATATATGGAATCTAAAAAAAAAAAAAAAAAGGTTCTGAAGAAACTAGGGGCAGGACAGGAATAAAGACGCAGATGTAGAGAATGGACTTGGGGACATTGAGAAGGGCAAGGGTAAGCTGGAACGAAGTGAGAGAGTGACATTGACATATGTACACTACGAAATATAAAGTAGATAGCTAGTGGGAAGCAGTCGCATAGCACAGTGAGATCAGCTCAGTGCTTTGTGACCACCTAGAAGGGTGGGATAGGGAGGGTGAGAGGGAGAAGCAAGAGGGAGGTGATATGAGGATATATGTTTACATATAGCTGATTCACTTTGATATACAGCAGAAACTATCACAACATTGTAAAGCAGCTATACTCCAATAAAGATGTTAAAAAAAAAATCCTTATCCACTTTATTTTCAAAAGGTATTCTTATATGTGCATAGAAGTCTGTGTTGACAGGTTTTTATTTTCCTTTCAGTACTTCAAAGATATCACACCATTGTCTTCTTACTTTCAGAGCCCTGACAAGAAGTGTACAATGATCTTAATTATTGTCCTCTACAGATAAGGTGTACTTTTCTCTGGCTTCTTTCAAGAATTTCCTTTATTATTCATTTACTGTAGCTTAAATATGATGTGTTTAATTATGCTTTATTTGATATTTATCCTGCTTGAAGTGATCTGAGATTCTTGAATATGTGGTTTTCTGTCATTATTATTTGAGGGAAATTATTGGCAATTACTTTGCTTGTCCTCTGTTCTTACCTGGGTCTCCAAAGGCATGTAAGTTGAACCACTGAATCTTTAGCTTTGTTGAGTCTACTGATTTGTCCATTGAGGAATTCTTTGCCTGATATCATTTTAAAAATATTTCTTTCTAATTCTTTTTTTATATTTTCCATCATTTGCTGAAATTACCAATTTTTTACATATGTTGTGCACATTTACCACTATATTTCTAACTATAATAATCATAATAATTTTAAAGTCCTTGTGTGATTATTCCAACATGTAAAACATTTCAGTTTATGTATTTTGGTTGTTTTGTTTACTATCTATAGTGTCTTATTTCTTGCTATTTTTTGTATCTCATAATTTTTGAATGAATGTTGGTCATCATGTATGGAGCAACAGATATTGAAGAAAATAGTATTTATTTCTGGAAATGAGTATGCCTTTTCTGTTATATCTTTGAGTAGAGTAGCAGTTGAGCTACTCTAATCAGGACTTGTGTTTGAATTATTTTTTGCTATAGTTAACCTCATTGGTACCAAAATTGTCCAATTTGTCTAATGATACCTTGTTCAGTGGGTGGGAACTGAGATGTTGAAGGGTCTTCCTCTAACTGACCTCTCAGATTTCAGCTCTCTCTGTGGCCCTGAGACTCAGAGAAGGTCACTTTCCATGCTCTTGTCCCTCTGCATTGCATGATATGATATATATACATTTATTATATTATATATGAGAGTATGTATATATAATATATTAACATAATACAAATTATATGTTAATATTAATATATATATCATATTATATGATATATTATACTATTATTATATATTGTAAGATATATATTATATTATTTACATATTTTATGTTAATAATATATATTATTATACATTAATATAAAATGACATGACACAATATATATAATATACAATATACAATATATAATATTATATAATATAATGCATATATTACACACAATATATAATTTAATATAAAACTATATACTATACATAATTATTTAATATATTATATTAGTATAATATATAATTTGTGTATTAATATTATATCATATGTTATTTTATATATTACATGATATTTTATATTATATATAATATATATTATATATATCATGTCATGTCAAATTATATTAATAATGTATATTTTATAATAATATATATTATTATCAATATATTATTATAATATTATATAATATAATATATTATTATATTAATATAAAAATTATAATTTCATATTATAATATATGGTATATTATATAGTATTATATTTTATATTACATACATTATATAGAATATGTCATATCATATTATATTAATATATAATAACATATGTTTTATGATAATACAATATATTAATATGAAACGATAATTTAATATTATAAATTATGATATATTATACAATATTATATTATATTTTATATTACATACATTTTATAGAATATGTCATATGTTATATTAATATATAATAACATATTATATGATAATATTATATTAATATAATGAATAAATTATATTATAATATTATATCATATATATCATATATAGTACAAATCATATCAATATATTATATATAATCACATAATATATATATTATATTATTATAATATAATATATTGATATATATTTCATTATGTTATATTAATAAATACACAATATATTGATATTATAAGATTTATTTCATATATCATATACTTCATATATAATATACATATTAATATTTGTTTATTATATATTACATATTTAATGTTATTTTTTAATATATAAGTAAATGTAATTTTTTATACTATATTTATAATATATGACATATAGTACATCTAATATCTATGATATATTACAATATATTATATATAGTAATCCCATTGCATTCTTTTGTTAAGTAGCCTAGGCATACAGTTTCAATACAATCAAGATTTATAGAGTACCTCCTGTGCACAGGTATAACAGTAAATATGATGAGGTTCCTACTGTTTAGGAGTTCATAATCTAGTGGCAGAAAAAAACATACAGGAACAGGTGGAGCTTAAAAAAACCCAAATTAACAGCTTTTTTTAATCCATTTTTTAAGTGCCATTAAAATACGTGGCTCCTGATTTCAGCTACAATTTTAATGAAGTATGATTTAAAGGTTGTGGCAAGTTTGATAATTTTTACTACATGAATAAGTAAAAAAAATATGGCAGTAAATTATTCAAGTTGGATGGATAAAAATTGAAGACTAATGATAAGACTAAAATAATTTTTATTGATGAAAAACTATATAGTCGTTTGAGAATGGGTGGCTGAATTGGAGAACAAATATTTCTTTGAAATTATATAAAAAATAAGTGGCCAAATTGTATGATATTACATAGAATCAGAAAGAAAAACACATTCAGGAATATCTTTAGACACGGTAAAATATGAAATGAAGCAGTGAGCGAGAGGCACTTTTGAAGGACAATAAGCTAAGAGTCAGTGTAGTATAGTCAGATAGTTGTTGCAGCAAATATACACACACACACACACACAAATACCCACATATATATATGTACATATATATTTACATATCTGTAAATATATATTATTTAACTGAACTTATATATGTGCATATTTAAATATATGTAAATTTATATTAGGTGAATTATAAGTAATAAATTATATACATATACATCTTTTTCCAGAAGGAGTTGGAGTAGTCGTTTGGAATGAGCAAGAAGAAGCCTTTTCTTTTTCTTTTTCTTAATTATAATGGATTTGAGAGAAAAGGATAAAGGGCCCAATTTTATAATTCTGAGATTACAATAGGGTAAGTGGCCAAGATTATGTTTTTTTTTCCATGTCTACATTATTTGCAGTAAGACTTATAAAGTGCATAGTCAAATTGTTAAGCTGAATCTATCTTCTGGGGAAAAAAGAAAATCCCCTGAAGTCAAAAAGGAAATAACACCAATTAGAATGACCACAATCTAGAACACTCATACCATTGAATACTGGTGACAGTGTGAAACAATATGAATTCTCATTCATTGCTGGTGAGAATGCAAAATGGTACAGCCACTTCAGGAAACTGTGTAGCAGTTTCTTACATAACTAAACACACTCTTACCATACAATCCAGCAATTGCAATCCTTGGTATTTACCCAAAGGAGTTCAAAACCTGTACACAGATATTTATAGCAACTTTATTCAAGATTGCTAAAACCTAGAAACAACCAAGGTGTTCTTCAGGAGGTGAATGGATAAATAAATTATTGTATATCCAGACAATAGACTATTATTCAGCCCTAAAAAGAAATGTGCTATCAAGCCATGAAAAGACGTGGAGGAAACAAATGCACATTCCTAATTGAAAGAAACCAATCTGAGAAGGAAACAAATGCACATTCCTAATTGAAAGAAACCAATCTGAGAAAGCTAAATACTGTATGATTCCAAATATATAGTATTCTGGAAAAGGCAAAACTATGGGAAAGTAAAAAGTCATTTGTTGCCAGATGTTAAGTGTGAGGGAGAGATGAATAGGTGGAGCACAGAGGGATTTTAGGAAAGTGAAACTACTATGTATGATACTACAATGGAATTACAACACCAAGAGTGATCTTTAATAGAAACTATGAACTTTAGGTGATTATGATGTGTCAGTATAGGTTCATCAATTGTAGCAAATGTACCACTCTGATGAGGGATATTGATAATGGTGGAGGCTGTACACAAGGGGGGGGTCAGGAAGTATATAGGACATCTCTGTATCATCTACTAAATTTTGCTGTGAACTTAAAACTGCCTTAAAAAATAAAGTTGATTTAATACAACCAAAAATTCCACATTAATTAGGTAGAATAAGGACTTAAATTCATTTACTAGATCATATATATAGCTAGAATGAAATAAAAAATTATATTTTTTTAGAAAAGAAAATAGAATCTGCTAGTACAGAATGACAATAATATGTAACTTTATTTGTTGAGTATATTTGTTTATTTTGTGCCAGAAACTCTTCAAATAAGTTTATGTGTATTAAGTCATTCATTCCACACACAAAATTTTACAAATGTACTTGCATTATTTCTTAATTATTTAGATCAGGTAACTGAGGCCCATGGAATTTAACCAATTTTCCTAATGTCACATAGACCAAAAATGGTAGATCCCAGATTCAAATTCAAGCATTAGAGTTATTGAGTTATTAACACTCTCTATCTACTAATCTTCATATAGTTATTACTTGAATCTTCCCTATGGTAGTATTATGGTTTTAGGTTATTACATCTAAACTAATAGAATAGTGTGAAAACCAAGTCTCAAAATATATTTAAGTGAAGTAATGTGGGAAACCATTCAATCAGGAAGACTAACTTCTTTCACACTTGCAGGTAAGAGGGAATGCATACTTGTCCCCATCAGGTTATAGAGTAGGTGATATAGTTGAAATGATTATTTTCCATGAAGATTATAGGAGATTTCTGTGCTTTGGTTTCCAAAAAAATGGAATCTATTAACACTTTATTCTTTATGTTTTTCAAGATAGGCTGGTACTTTTTTTTTTTTAATCAGATAATGTTGATCCGTATTTCTTATTTTTAAACTACATTCCATAGAAAAATGTATTCTATGAGATACAAAAGATTATTTTAAGAGATGGCTGGCTGAATTTGTTTGGAAAAATTCTGTGTAGACAAGCTTAAATAAGTTATTGAGTTTTTCCCTAATATTGAACTCAGTGATAAGTGGGAGCAAAGTATGAAGTGTTTCCCAATCCCAGCACCTCATTACAACTCTTGGTGTATTTTTAGGATCATTTTTTAAAAGTTTGTTACCCTTGAAAACCCTCATGATGTAACTGAGGTAGCTATGCTTATAATAACTTTATTCCAATGAAAAGTATGGTAGTAAACTTTTCAGTGAATAAAGCTAACAGTTAATATTTCAGTGTTGTTAAATAGAATAATTTAAGCTCCACCGTATGGTCTACCCATCAACACCTGAGACTAAAGGTATAAGCAGACTTAAATTATAATTAGATACTTATTTTTTCCCCAAGACAATGATATATTTTCTTTCATTTGTAAAAATTAAAAACAGATCCATTTAGCTATAGGAATTTAGTAGGGAATATTAAAAGTGATAATTGACATAAATCAGGAAAGTATATATTTAACACATTGCATGTATTATTAAGTCATCCATTTTGGGGAAAAAATGAATCCTTACCTCATACTACATTAAAGAATAGATTCTAAGTGGCTTAAGGAAGTATTTTACAGTACCAGATAAATTATTTTTCTTTGTGACTATATTTATAATCTGAAGTGCATGTAAGGCCATATTAAGTAAAGAAGCCAGAAATTATAATAATAAGTACCACAAATACCAAGCAGTTACAACCAGCCATATGCTACATTCTTTATTTGAATGATCTAATCAGTTCTTACAATCTACCTAGAACCAGGTATTATTATTTCCTCCTCTTTACATATTTATTAACCTAACCAATAGAGTTTTTTGTCCAATATTCTAATTGCTTAATATTACAGCAATAAAGTGGTAAAGTCAGAATTTAAAATAATTTAGTTTGGCTTCAAAAATACAACAGCAAAACACAGGTAATATATTCAGATTGTCATAACTTTTTAAAATGTTATACTGTTAGTGCTATAAAAGATAATATGGTGAAGTTATCCTCATATAATGTACCTACTGCAGTTTGATATATACTTTTTGAGAATGATTTTGCACTAAAATTTAAATTTAAAATATGCCTACCTCTTGATTCAGTCTTTGCACTTTTAGGAATTTATCTCAGTAATCCCTGTTAGACTTTTTTTAAAAACATCTTTACTGGAGTATAAGTGCTTTACAATGGTGTGTTAGTTTCTGCTTTATAACAAAGTGAATCAGCTATACATAAACATATATCCCCATGTCCCTTACCTCTTGAGCCTCCCTCCCACCCTCCTTATACCACCCCTCTAGGTGGTCACAAAGCACTGAGCCAATCTCCCTGTGCTATGCGGCTGCTTCCCACTAGCTTCTATTTTACATTTGGTAGTATACATGTCATGCCACTCTCTCACTTTGATCCAGCTTACCCTCCCCCCTCCCTGAGTCCATTCTCTATGCCTGTGTCTTTATTCCTGCCCTGCCTCTAGGTTCTTTAGAACCTTTATTTACTTATTTATTTTTTAAGATACCATATATATGTGTTAGCATACGGTATTTGATTTTCTCTTTCTGACTTCCTTCACTCTGTATGACAGACTCTAGGTCCATCCACCTCACTACAAATAACTCAATTTCGTTTCTTTTTATGGCTGAGTAATATTCCATTGTATATATGTGCCACATCTTCTTTATCCATTCATCTGTCAATGGACACTTAGGTTGCTTCCATATCCTGGCTATTGTAAATAGAGCTGCAATGAACATTGTGGTACATGACTCTTTTTGAATTATGGTTTTCTCAGGGTATATGCCCAGTAATGGGATTGCTGGGTCGTATGGTAGTTCTATTTTTAAGTTTTTAAGGAACCTCCATAGTGTTCTGCATAGTGGCCATACCAATTTACATTCCCACCAACAGTGCAAGAGGGTTCCCTTTTCTCCACACCCTCTCCAGCATGTATTGTTTATAGATTTTTTGATGATGGCCATTCTGACTGATGTGAGGTGGTATCTCATTTTAGTTTTGATTTACATTTCTCTAATGATTAGTGACATTGAGCATCCTTTCATGTGTTTGTTGGCAATCTGTATATCTTCTTTGGAGAAATGTCTATTTAGATCTGCTCATTTTTGTATTGGGTTGTTTGTTTTTTGGATATTGAGCTGCATGAGCTGCTTGTAAATTTTTCAGATTAATCCTTTGTCAGTTGCTTCATTTGCAAATATTTCCTTCCATTCTGAGGGTTGTCTTTTTGTCTTGTTTATGGTTTCCTTTGCTGTGCAAAAACCTTTAAGTTTCATTAGGTCCCATTTGTTTACTTTTGTTTTTATTTCCATTTCTCTAGGAGTTGGGTCAAAAGGGATCTTGCTATGATTTATGTCAGAGTGTTCTGCTTATATTTTCCTCTAAGAGTTTTATAGTGTCTGGCCTTACATTTAGGTCTTTAATTCCTTCTGAGCTTATCTTTGTGTATGGTGTTAGGGAGTGTTCCATTTTCATTCTTTTAACATGTAACTCTCCAGTTTTCCCAGCACCACTTATTGAAGAAGCTGTAATTTCTCCATTGTATATTCTTTTCTCCTTTATCAAAAATAATGTGACCATATGTGCATGGGTTTATCTCTGGGCTTTTTATCCTGTTTCATTGATCTATATTTCTGTTTTGTGCCAGTATGGAGTCTGAAGTCCAGGAGCCTGATTCCTCTAGCTTAATTTTTCTTTCTCAAGATTGCTTTCACTATTCGGGGTCTTTTGTGTTTCCATACAAATTGTGAAATTTTTTGTTCTACCTCTGTGAAAAATCCTTTTAGACCTTTTAACTATTTTTCACTATACATGAAAAAATGTGACTGAAAATTTTAGGAAGCAATTAGTTTTCTAACTGGGCTTTTAGAAAACAGAATATAACAAATATGAAACAAGTGTTAGAATAGAATCTAGGTATTGCCTAGTCTATCCATTTACTTGATAGTTACCAAATAGAGACCTGGAGAGGTTAAATATTTATTTCTATAGCTAATTCTTTTGGAGATCGGAGTAGAATATAATATTCTGTTGCCTGTTCCATAGACCTTTTATTTACATTATTCTGCAGACATTAGTCATGTAATTCTGCAGATGTTTTGTTACTCATGGAAAATAATCATATAATTTGTACCATGGTTTAAGAAATCTGTTGTTCTTTCAAAATTCTAGCTCCTCAAAATACACATATGCCAAGTTATGCTACTGTGATGAACATGAAGAGATAAAGGCTTTGTCTTGGACAGCTAAACAGATTATATGTGAATATATTGTTTTAGAGTTATTTATAGAAAAATATTAAATATCCTTCATAATCCCTGCCAGTGCATATTAAAGCTCAAAATAAACAATGTCATTATCTAGTAATAGCAAACTCCACAAAAGGAAGAATATTTTTGAAAAATTAATACTATAATTATTACTGTTAAAGTGTTCATAGTACCAAAATTTAAGGATGACAAAGTTAAAATGACCCAACACTTCCCAGCCAATACCACGGCATACCGCAGAGAACACTATTCAGGTTTACAAGTATCCTTCCTAGATATTTCTCTATGTATCACATACTTGTATTTTTTCTCCGCATTTCAATTTCACATAAATGATATTATGCTTTGGAAATGTTTTCTTGTTTGAAAAATACACCTATTATTTTCCTTTTAGGTATAGTAGAATATTCTCTAAAATTTTCTCTAATAATGATCATTATTCTGTTCCAACTTTTCTCCATTATATAAAATGTTGCAATGGATCTCCTTAAGCATGTAACTTTGTATTCTGGTGTCAGTATTTCTAATAAATAGAAGACATGTAGTTGGCAGGTCAAATAGTATGCATTTTATATTTGTTAGTAAAAATCATCTCAAAGAGATATTCTAGTTTAAACTTCCAACAATTATGTATGAAACGAGTACTTCCCCAAAATCTTGCCAGTTATCAATTATAATTTTTTTTTTAAATTTGGCTTATCTTAATGGTATTTCACAAGTATTTTAATTTGAATTTTAGATATTATTTGAGATATTCAGTTCATTTAATGTGCTCATTTAGTTTATGGGTAATTTGTATTACTTCTTATGTTGACTGATTCATGTCTATAGTTAATGACAGTTAATAACTTTGCTCCCTGTTTGTTTTTGTTTATTTTCCTGTGGGGCTGAATCTTTTCTTATTGCTTTGAAATAACTATTTATATAACTATTTTATAACCTATTATTTATTGCAAATAAATGTTTCCAGTCTTCTTTCTTACTTTTCAGAGCATCGTATTTTTCAGAATATTCATATTGCCTTTGCCACCTACAATTGAGTTAATCTTCATATGGTCAATTCAATCAATGTTTTACTTTATGGTTTCTTAGTGACTTGTCTTCTGGCTTGTCACAGCCAAAAAATATTCAAATATCTATCTATATATATATAACTATACTGTTATTTATATCTTTACCTATAAGTGTATTTTTCTATAGATTTATTTTATATATATATATGTTTTTGTGTGTGTATGTGTGCATGTACTCTTCTGTCAAAATCTTTCATTCATCTGAATTTTTTTTAATGTATATGAGAAAACATAGATAAAAACTTTATTTCCCAACTTGATCATTTCAATATCATTTTAAATATTGTTCAATAATAATCTGTAATATGTTTAAATCCCATATATACATGGCATTTCTATTTCATGTATTTCTTGACTTATTTTATGATGTGAATGGGAAACAGGACACTACAATAAAAGCTTCCACCCAAAAGCCTTGCGTTAGTTTTATAGTCTGCTTCTGGCTGGTTTAGGTCCTAGGGGTTCAGAGTATAAGTTAAATGACAACAGATATTCTTAGGCCAGAATTGTAGATTCTATGGCAGTACATTTTCTGCTAAAACTTAGAAGGCATCTAGATGATTTGCTTTCAGTTACTTCCATGGGAAAATAAGCACGGTCAAAAACATCTGATTGTGATGTTTAACCCTGAATTAGCATTATTTTAAGGGCTCTGTTTTTGAAATTTCCCCCTCTTCTTCTCAAGCCCATCTGAGATTAAAAACTTGATTGAGAAGACAAAAGAAACTTGAGAAAAGCCATAAAATGGACAAAAGCATAATTTGGTCTTAGCCTCTTTACTTGTACCTGTTATATGTCTGAGGATAGATCCTTGAATGTTCTTGCAAAGGGCTCTAAGAGAATCTTATCTCTTCATCTTTAGTTTTCATTTGTTTGTTTCTTTGTTTTTATATTATCAATTATCTTTTTCAAGTCTGTGAAGTGCCAAATAATTGAACTCTCTTTTTTTTTAGGTACAGTAAATCTTCAGTAATTTTATTTATTTTTTCTCAGTTTTATTGAGATATAATTGACATATAGCATTGCATAAGTTTAACACCATAATAATATGACATATAACCCACATGAAAAGAGAGTTTCCCTTTGCAGTACTGTATCTTTCCATTTTTCTGCAATTGGCTAATTCTTCTCTGATATTTTACCTCTTTTACTAAAAACAGCAGGATGTAGCCACCATATTTCAACATTCTATTTGGTTAGAGAACTTCATCAAGAGCTACTGATCAAGTTATTGAGTTTGATTTCCAAATAAAAACAAATTTTGCCAAGGCATGACTAGAGCCTTTATTTTCCAGTATGAATAACTTTCTGTCATTGTCATATAGTTAATTAGATGCGCATTGCTTTGTTGATGCTTTTTAAATTAATAGTTTATAAAATAACACTGTAAAACACACTTTTCATTTCATTAGAACAGTAAGATAAACAAGCATATATTATTGTCCAATATTGCTATGTGTACATGGAATAATTATATCTTTTACAAAGACAGCATATCATGTCTTTACTGCATAACAAAATCCTATAGTTTTAGACTACAAAGTCTTTTAAGATCATTGCTTCAAAACCCCTTATTTTAGATATGATTATTTGAGACCTTGAGGTATTAACCAGGTAAATCCTAAATCATGGAATAATATTGGCATAACTGACCTAATGTCAGATATTTATATCCTTAAGGAAGTTTGTGTTTCACATTATGCTTTCTGTTTTACACTTTCAAATTAATTTCATATGGGTAGGTAGTTTGAGCTCTGAGATTTAATATCTTCTCTTCAGCGCAATGACAGAAGCCAAACACAAGAACGAACCCTAAATCCCCAAATCATATATAAAAAATATACAATGCTGTTTAAAATGAAACCAGCTAGTCCCATAACAAGAAGTCGGGTCTCTAAGGAAGCTATATTATTTTCAGGATAAAAAAATATTGATTCTTGATTAGACAGAACTACTCATCAATTTTTGTTGTCCACATCCACTGCCAACACCTAAAACCACTTCTGTTAAATCAATTTACGAAAATATTAAATATGACAAAGAAAAATAAAAATTACACTTCTGCAAAGGATGGAAAACAAAAAGTGCCACTGCATTTGAGATGTATTTGAAGTTGCTTTTCAAAAAGAAGATTAGCCACAGAATATTGCAATCTGTGACAAAAAAGAAAGACTTTGGTATCACACACTCAATTTATTTTATTTTCTTTGCAATCCATATAGGATTACACCCTATCACTGTGTTCTTTTGAAAGATTTTTTGAAGAATTTGTATAATAGAGAAAAAAGATTTTAATTACTATCTCTCAGATGAGAGATTTCTACTCTGTTAAAACAGATAATTTGGGGTCAAAATACATAATATAACTGTTCTATTTCTATAAATAACATTCCAATATTTCACAGAATTATCCACAGATAAAATTTATTCTCTTTTTCATTAAAGTAAGCTAACACAGAAGTAAACAACAGAGCAAGAGAGAGAGAGAGAGGGAGGAAGAGAATATACATTGTAATTTAGAATCTTTTAAAATTTCAAACACAGATGTTACATGCTCTCTCAATGGAAAATCGCAATTATAGTAACTCCTCAAAGTTAGTAGTAATTGATTTACTTATAACTTTAATAATGTAATCATTTTTATAATGTAATTATAATAATTATTGTAATGTATTATAATGTAATTATTATAATGTAATGTAATTATTATACTGTGTAGATATGTATTTTAATATTACTAGTTAAAAAATAGAATGCAAATCAAAATAGAAAAATAGTTTCATATTTTGATAAACAAAAATGTAAACAAGTAGTTAGAAGATGTGTTAATAAATGTTGCAATTAACATCCCTTACCATCAAATTTGTACTCACTGAATGCATTTTCAATGAATTAAATGAGGAATGAACTCACTAAAATATTTGACTAACTTTTCAGCTTAGTGATTTTCAGGAATTAAAGAATCACAGCTGAAAATATAGTATTTAGATCTGGCTCTGTAAGGTTTAGGAAATAGTCTTAGCTTTATAGAAATCCAGTGTGTTCTTCAAACACTGTCAGATCATGGTTCACATGTCGATCAACAGGAGTCAGAGATAAAAAGGAAATTTTAAAGACCCCATTGAAAGCTGCTGGCAGCCACAAACACAGAACTGAAAAGGAACATTAGACACCATTCTGTTTATAGCAATTAACTGGACTCAAAGCACTGTCAGCAGTTCCGGAAGTGTGGTTCTTCTTTGAGTCTGTTCTTCAATATTCAAACCAGGTTAAAAATTGAATACATCCCTCTGCTGCAACTAATACCTATGATAAACTCTGGACCTAAAGTTACAATGATGTATCCTTAATGCATCCAGGAGTTGTCACCAAATGGAATGTGTGAAATAAAGCAGTGGCTCTGTGTAGATTTTGTGCTAGTAGATTTTTTTCCCAGGTTAAAACACAGAAATTTTAATAAAAATCCTCTAATCAGTAACTAATCAGCCATCCCTCTGGCAACATTTAACAGAGCTGACTTCATTCTCTTATTAATACAAAGGACCCTGGCCCAAACCTTTAACCTTAAATAGTCATATGACTGAGTACACACTTTTTATTTTTTAAAAGTAAGTGACAATGTAAGGGAGTAGGACAAGCAATATTTATGCAGTCACATAATTGGCAGTGCTGCCTTTTGGTTGTGTGAATTAGTGGACATTCGTCCTCATCTTTTTTAGTAAGAGAACTAGAACAATAGATATATGCAATCAGTCTTCCAAATTAATATATGATAATTTTGCACTCTACTTTTATTATATTATGAGTTTTTAATGAACCCTAAGACTTTCTACTCAACTGGCATTTCAGAATACAGACTCTGATAATAGTCTTGAAGAAAATAGGTGAAAATAAACTTGCAAGTCATTATAATATTAAGACAGCACAGCGACATAGTTAATAAACTACAAATATTGAGTGTTCTGTATGTTAAAGTACTTACATAAATAATTATTATGAAAGAAGTCCTATGCCTATAAGACGTTTATGCAGAGACCTCTCTGAGGCATGGCACAAATGACAGACCTAACATTCAGAATAGAACCGGTAACAGTTTGTTAAACCATCTGTATCCTACATACAAATTCCCTCTACAGGAATTTGAAGACTGTTGTACCTTGAGGACAAACAGTGCAACAACGAACTACAAGCTTGCTCACTTCTCCTGTCTGTCTTCCAGAGGCATTCTATTACTTGTTATTTGGGGTTTCTTAGCTTGATTATAGAGTCTGTGTTTTGCTCTCTGATTAAGGATAAGCCTTAGGCAAGGTATTCTCCCTGGGTGTCAGTGAGTGTGAACATTTTGGTTCTCCTGCACTGCCTCCAACTATAGTTCTGGATCTAGCACTTAGTCCTGCCCTGTTCTTCCCTCCTTGTTCTCTTCTTCCAGCTTCAGTAAGTGTTTACCAATATACCTTTCAGCAGCTTCTTTGTTGCACCCTTTCCCTACCTGTCCTGATGGACATGAATCAGTTAAGCACATTTGCCCCTTCCTCCTATTTTAAATTTTTATGTATAGCAAAAGTTTAGTATCCTTAAAAAGAGGGGGGAGAGATCAAAGAAAATAAGTGATTGTTGCCTTTCCTATCATAGATGAAACATTTTATTCCATAGGAGATAAAGGACAGAAGGATCAGGTGGTTTCTTGGCCCTCCTGCACAGCTGCTATTCCCCTCCCCCAGATGTGCTCCATAATGGACACTTCTTAGGGCTCTTCAACAATGTTTTACAAACAATGCTGCAATGAATAGCCTTGTACATGTATGGTATTAGATAGAAAAATAGATGATAGATGATAGATAGATAGATGAAATGTGCTAGTGTAAACTTCAGATAGATTTTAGAGAAGAATACACCTTGTCAAATAAATTTGATTTTGGAAAGAAGTAAATATTTATGTAAGGAAAACTAAAATTAACCACAAAGAAAAAATTTATTTTCTAAAATTTAAGTAGTAACTGAAACATATGAAACATACTGACTCTATACCAAAGTTAACACACACAAAATCACACAGAAACATGAACATATATATTCATTGGCTACCTCTTTCACAATGAAAATGTATTATGTGGGGAATAGACAGAAATATTATAAAGTAGATGAGTCATGGAGGAGCTCTCGTTAAGTTATTTAAATATGTTATTAAACTTTAATAATGAAAACTTTCTGGAGCTCAGTTTGAAAATGAATTTTATGAAAGAGAAAAATAATTTCAGAAATAGAGAGCCAGGAAATCATCCAAATGAGGCCTGTGATAATGTTAACATTTAAAAATAGGTAGTAAACATTAGATTATTCACAAAATGGTGTTGTTTCAACTGTCTAACCATTTACAAAAATGGTTGCCACGCACTTTGCAAAAAGAGAATGTCAAAATGGATGAGATGTGTAGATGAGAAATAAAAATTGAGAACTAACTGCTTGATGATACCTTCATGGGTATTTTTTGTTATATTTTTATTTTTCTAATTTTCAGTGAAAGCTCTAGTTATTGTCAAAATGATTTTTAAAACACTTAACAGTAATAAATCTCATAATTATAGCATAGGAATAGTGGGAAAGTTTTGTGTTGATTCTATTGGAGCTGCATTAAGAACAATCAAGTTATCTATATAAGTAGGATAAATTAAATTAATGAGATAATGTGTAAGCATTTTATATACTATTAAGCTCTGTACCAGTATAAGTTATTAGTTGCACTAGCATATTAATGGGTTGGGTGGAAAAGAATAGAAGGAGCTAGTTTCATTCAGAAGGGTATTAGAGCAATCTAGATAAATACAAGTCAAGTGTGAGACAGAAGGGTTTCAACAGTACTGTAAAATAGCAGGAGGGTTTATTATATTTGGACTAGATACATAAAAGCCATCAGAAGTAATATTGACTGATCTATCTAGTATTGCATTTCCAACACCATGTTGCCTTCCCTTATACTCCATACCCCAAAACTGACTCACTTCCAATGTGACCAAAATCTGGTGTAGTGTGCTGTGCCTGGATTTTTAGATGACCTGGATGAGAACAATCTAATTGTATGATAGATCATGGAGCTCTTGCTGTTAATCCAGACTCATAGAAATTCATATAATAATAATAGTAATAATAATAATAGTAGTCAATGCTAGGCATACTTATAAGCACTTCATAGGTCCTAACTCACTTCTTCTTTACGAAAGTTCATAATCTGGTACATATTTTCCTCTATTGTATAGATAATGGTTATAAGGTATGAAAGATTCATGTAAATTAATCAAGATAATATAACTATTATATGACAGGGTCAGGCCAGTTGGCTCCAGAGTGCAGCTCTTTATGACTGAGCTATTGTTCCTAAGGAGATAAACACATTTGTTGTAAAAGGCATAATTTTTTTCTGACATCTCTCAAAGTGGCAGAACCAACATGCAGGTATCCCCCAAATTCCTTTTTACTTAGACTTATTGATTTTCCTGCTTCCTTTCTTCCCTCACTCCTTCATCCTCCATAATCCAACTTTGCATGGCGTTCTTAAGTACTGAATACTGATATTTAGAAGTGTTCTTGAATATCTGAATTAATAAATTATTTCTCAAAAATGTCATTTTCTTGTCTCAAACACTCAGATGGCTAAAGAAAGGAAACATAACTGAAGCAGTCTTGAAATAGCAAAGCCATGATTAGCTGGGTCAAGTCTAACATGATCCAAAAGTAACTACTGAAATACCTAATGAAAAGTCTGTTGTGAGATTTGTAAAGATCACCTCAGCCCAGCCTTACCAATGTCTGTTTTTATAAAAGCTATCATCTCATTTCACCATTAAATAGCATGGCTTAGAGCAAAAGTCAACATAAAGCCTGTTGGCCCCTATTGACTTGAAATTTTATAGATGTGATATCCAATCACCACAATAAATTTGTTCTGCTCCAAGGCAAGATGGGAAGATGATTGTATCAGGACGTAGTAATAATAGTTTTGAAAATATGTCAATAAATAAGTGAACATACATTTAAAGCATAAGACATTTTAGCAATTTTATATTTAGGTCTATGTCAATGCCAATAGTGCTCAACTTGAAATGGATTGGCAAGGAGGTAGGAAGAAATATGAAAACTGGGAGGAAAATTAGCAGATGAGGTATGTAATACTATTTTTTTTAATTAATTTATTTATTTTTGGCTGTGTTGAGTCTTCGTTGCTGTGTGTGGGCTTTCTCTAGTTGCAGCGAGAGAGGTCTACTCTTCGCTGCAGTGCACAGGCTTCTCACTCTTTTGGCTTCTCTTGCTGTGGAGCACAAGCTCTAGGCATATGGGCTTCAGTAATTGTGGCTCACGGGCTCTAGAGTGCAGACTCAGTAGTTGTGACTCACGGGCTTAGTTGTTCCACGGCATGTGGGACCTTCCTGGACCAGGGCTCGAACCCATGTCCCCTGAATTGGCAGGTGGAATATTAACCACTATGCCACCAGGGAAGTCCCCTGTAATACCCTTTTCTAACAACTGATAAAACTTTGTCTAAGGGCCTATATCATTAATGTATAATATATTTTCCCTTGAATCACTATTCACATGATTTTAGTTTTACACTTTTCAAAATTAATAATTTAATAAGATAAATTATTTTATTGCTAATATATTTAAAATTATCATTAAATATGAACACTTTATGAACTGTGAACCATTTGAAGAGAGCATGCAAATCTTCTCTGTGAACTTTAATATACAAAGTACAGAAATGAGCTTTCACAATGTAGCCCAAGGAGACTGTAAACTAAAACAGACAATTACCAACCTGGGAAAAAAATTTTATTTGAAAAACAAAAGCAAAAATCTGTTTTGTAAGAATTTTACGTTTATATACAATTTTAATGGATGCATAGTTAAATATGTTAAAGCTTAAACATTTTGATGGGATGAAGTATCTAACATTTAAATAGATGCATATGAAGAACATACCAATGTAATCTTTTAAGAAAAATTTTGTCACTGATATTTTTGTAATGATAATAATAATGCTGCCGATGAATTTGATAAACCTAATACCCAAGACTTAAACAAGGATACATGTATTTTATGTGAATGTTATTGCTCTTTTTTTTGTGAAAAGAAGTCTCTATTTTACACCCTGAATTTACTTACATTTAGTTTCTTTTAGCACATAGCTAATAAAATCACTAAGAGCTGAAACCATGTTAAACAACTTAATATGCAAATGAAGGTACTCTGTAAAAGCCACACTTCATCTTCTCCATAAACAGAAATAATTTTCCCATACACTGAATCAAGAAAAGTCTGTCAAGAAGGGGAGGAATAAATATTACTAATTTCTTAAATTCATAGGAAGAGTAGATAACGTGACTTTCTCTGGGCCAGTACCTGCTCTAATAATTTCTCCTTATAATTAGTTTATGCCTATCAGGTTGAAAAGAGAAACCTGCATTCTCACTGACATTGAAAAATATTGTTAATTAGCTAATTTCTTAATTGCAAAATTAGCATCTTACTTAACAAAAATAACTCATCTCAAAGTAAAGTAATTAATTTAAAGACAAAAAATTACCCATGAAGAAGCTCAGAGGAACAATTGATATATGATATTTTATTTCTATTTGCACATGCCTCCATATTTAAAGTGATTCTTAAGGAAACCTTGGTTCAAAGGAATCTATCAACATGGAGAGTTTGTAGACAAGAACTGTGTCATTAGTTTTAGGGGAAAAATAATCTCAGCATATGTTGACTATCTTTTCTCTGTTTTGTCAGTGAATTATTTTCGGAATGCTTTCTCTTACATATTTTTAAATTCACAGCTGGTAACAATCATGCCAACATGTTATTTTTTTTTTCTTTTCCAACATGCTACTTTAAAAAATACACTGTAAAATGTGCTCAAAGTGTGTAATCCATCTTGCTAAGCTTATGCCTGGATTCATCATTTCCAGGCTTGTCTCCTCACCATTCCTGTAAATTCATAAAGGGGGACTTTCCAGCTTGATCTGCAAGTACCTTTCCAAGTGGGATGCTTTCTTCTCTACAGATCACCATAACAATTCAAGTATAAATCAACAGCAATTCTAGACTAGATTACCACAATAACTTTCCAACTGTCCCATCTTCATAGACTCTCTTCACACTGACTATATGCTAGACACTTTTCTAAGCTTCAAATATTAACTCATTTTATCCTCTAAATGATTCTATAAGTTAGGTATCATAACTACCCTAATTAAGGCATACAAAGGTTACCTGCCATAAATTAACGAATCCTAGTGACAGAACTGAGATTGGAATCCAGGCAGAATTATACTGCCATGCTTTGAGTTTAATCATAAAATTAGCTCTGATTTGGACTGTTCAGTGATACTCTTTTTGGATAGCATGCAAACACCTTACCATGACTTACAAGGATGTTTCTCCTGTAAAATATCTCAGCATGCTCCTCTTACTGCACTGCAGACATACAGAAATATTTTTATTTTCATGAAGGTTCCAGAGTCTTGGTTTATTATGATTTTTACACAGCTGCTTCTTTCTTCCTTTATATCTTAGCTTAATGGCTTACTTGAAGAGGTCATAAGCCTTAGATATATGATGAAACTATGCTATTAAAACATCTGATGTATCTCCTATCGTAGCACTCATTATGCTTTACTATAACTGTATGTTTGTCTCTTCATAAGACTGTATGATTTGTGAATATAAGTACCATATATATCATATTTTATTCCCACAACTTAGTAAAAGCCTTGACACACAGTAAAAAGTCAATAGACATTAGCTAAATAGACCAATGAAAAAATAGATGAATGGATAAATGGAAGAATTTATCAAATTTATTTTCTATTATATTATATATAAAATACTATATATTATATATAAAGTACAATATATTACATATAAGATTGTATATATTTAATAGAAATATAATATTTCTATCATATTTTTGCAGATATATAAATAGTGACATTTGTAAACGTGATTTCTTGTCTACAGCTGTAAATGTATCAGAAGCTACAAAGTAAGCCAAACTCAAGGGTGACATGGTTAAGGAGAAAATCTAGTTTTAAATGCTACTAATGTACTTTTTGATATTTTGTTTAATGAGTATTTTATGACTTTGTATGTACATAGAACTGTACTAGGAGTCATGATAGAGTGAGATATAAATCTCAGTATTTTTTTTAAAGATTTGCCTGGGAAGTCATGATTCAATGAAAATACAAAATATAGAGTAACATGAATTTCTTCTAATAAAGGTTGTAGAAGATAACTGCAGCTAAACTTCTGAGAACCGAAAGAAAGACTTGCAGTGAACAAGAGAGGACTCACAAAGAAAGAAATTTGGGTGGAACTGGGGAGTTGTAAAACTGTACATAAGTCACGAGGAATAAATAAGACAAACAAATATGGGAAATATGTAGTTTGTCAAGGTTTGTAAATATTCTGCCGAAGATGAAATATTTTTAGACCAGGAGCAAACACAGGTGCACATGACATAAATCGGGAAGAAAAAGGAAGTGCAGTCTGTGTGGTGATAGAGTTATGTAATAGCCACTCAAAATATATTCCACCTTGCATCATATTTGTCATTATTAATTAGAAATAGCCACAAGTCAACTGAGACAGCTGAAACAATGTATTTTGTTTAGTAATGAATCATGGCTGCTTTTGCTCTTTCTGTCACAGACAAACACAACAGGGCTTATTGAGATAATTCTTTCAAATATGTATGATATTATTACATTAAAAGGCATAATTGAGTATTATATGTCCATAAATAAATTTCATTAAGATATCATTAAACTTAGGCTAATTTTCACTTAGGCTAATTTTTACTTAGTTAATTAGAATTAACTAATTAAACAATTTGCCATTCCCAACTTAGGAATATCCAGAGCAACTCTGCACTGGAATCCCAACTTTGACAACTGCATTGTTTGTCTTCTAGTAAACTCTCAAGTTTTTCTTCTCATGGGCTTGTACAATGGAATAATGATGAATTGTCTGAAGGCTTTTAGTGAGAGTGATCCATTTTTACATCCTTTACAAGCATTGACCAGTTAATAATTTTTATGCTTTCTCTTCTTCAGACTCTCCTTTCCATCAATGTTTAAATTAAATGTTATAAGGGGCAGGAGTTGAGACATTTGCTTAACTGAAACTATTCTCTTTTCCCTTTAGTGAATAATAAAAATTCTTAGGAAACTATCTTTAATAAGTAAAGTTAAAGTGATGTATAATTATAGAATTAAAACTAAAAATATTTTTGATCATTTGGTCAATTACTATAAGCTCTTCCAGGTAAATTTTTGCCTTTCTTGAAAAAAAAATACATTTTGTTTTTACCATCATTCTTGATAATATTTGGTAGAAAGAATAATTTCAAGTCAGATGTTAGCTTTTGCATGTGTCTGAAAATCACATGATTTGAATCAAAACCAGTAGATGAAATTAAATGCAAAACATTTTATATTTTTTATTCAGTAACTAGTCATGATCTTACTTGCTACTCCAAACACATATACCCAAAGAAAAATAAATTACTTTAGTAAGTTCGCTGGCCTTACTTTCCTAACAAGAAGATTCCCACAGCTGGATTCTTAATGAAAAATACATATTAAACATTCTTAGTGGCTTTTAATTCAAGATGGAGAACTAAACTCATTCCTCAACTCTTTCTGATGACCACATTTAATTTTCTGTAAAGGAATACAAAGGGAAGCAACTCATAGAAGCAAGAAGCAGTGGAGGTAAGCAATAAGGGGAAAGAGCATTCAGTGCATTTCTAGGAAAGAACATGCTGATGTAAGAATGTTAACAAATGGCACAAAATTGAGGAAGCTTCAGGTTGCAGTTCAGGTGGAAATCGTTCCATATATAGGAGAAAACCAAGAAACAAATTATGAAGTTTAATGGGAGGCAGAAACCAAGTTATATAGATGGTTGAGAAAACTCAGTATTATCATCATAAACATTTCCTTATGTTTAGTTTATAAAGGTAAAGATATTTCATTTGTTATCCCCAAATTCATCACCTTTGGAATTTGACTACATGAGAACCAGGCAAGGCTAACTGTAAGAATTTTGATTGAAAAGAATAATGATGGTGAATTTGCATTGACCAATATCAAACCACTCTAAGGCTATAGTATTTAAATCAGTTTGATACTATCTCAGCAATAGTCAGAGCAATCATTGAAACATTATGAAGCAAGAATCAGTCTTGAGTAAGGTACTGTAATATAAGCTAAATATTTTATTTAATTTAATTGGCAGTTTCAATCATAAAATTCTATATGCTGTACATCTAAATATGTCCATATATGCTTACACCTTTCTTAATTTCTGTATGTATTCTGACTTAATTTGGTTGATTTGATCTGCTTCTGAAAGAGGTTTGTTAAATATGGCCATTGAGATTCTATATGGTCCTTTTATACCAATAGTTTCATAATTATGGTTCAATGTTATCAACTTAGGGTATATAGAGGTTTTTGTTGTTAATTTTGTATTGTTTAATACAAAATGTGCAATTTTATTTTATATATTAATATTGTAGATCTTACTTTTGTTGATGTTAAATTTGCCTAAAATATCCCCTTCATTGCTTTTATTAAAATCCCCTTAGCCATTTTTCTTTCTTATGTTTGTATATTTTAGGGAAAAAAGTTTATTCATTCAAACATTCCAATTCTTCTATTTTTGGAATTCCTCTTTAACAGTTGCCTTAAGTTTCACAACTAAATCATCTGCAATTATTTAGACCTAATTATTTGTTTTTCTACTTACTTGGCTTCTTGCGTTTCTTATATCCATGTCTTCTCTGTTTTTTTTAGATTTAATTGTTTTTCTTTTTTTCAGGAAGAATATATAGTGTATGTACTTTATGAATCCTCACTTGTCAAGATTTTCCTTAATTCTTGATCAAAAGTTTGGCCAATGAGAGGATGCTAAGTTTAGATATTTATTCTTAAATTTGAAGGTCGTGTTCCATTGTTTTCAGTATCCTGTATTTCAGAAAAGTGTTCTGAAAAGAGCCATAACATAATTATTTTGTAAATATACTCCCCTTCTCCCCAAGTTGTAGGACACTTAATATTTCCTATTTATCTGTAGAGTTCAATATTTCTTTTGTACATATTAATGTGCTTTCTCACATTAATGATACTAAATTTGAAAGACACTTTGGTCTCTTTCCATGATTTTTTTCATAGGTTTTGGTATATTTTCTTCAATAATGATTTTGTATTTGTGCATGTGTGTTGTCTCTTGTATCTTGCTTTGGATATATTAATAACTAATAAATGGATATGGATATTAGAAACACTGGATCAATTGTTGACCTCAAATTTTCTTTCATAATTTTTAACTTTTATTGTGTAGGAGTATTTTATGGGAGAGCTCATCAGCTTTTTCATATGACTAATATGATAACTATTTTTTGCTGTTATATTTTTCAACTACTAACCTAAATACTAGTAATAATTACTTAATGAACTTAATGTTTCAAAGACAGGTCTCCCGTTTCTCTCTCCCTCTCTCTCTCCTTGTAACTCTGGCTCTATCTCTATCTCTCTCTCACTACCATTTCTTTTGTTTCAAATAAACAGAATATCTTGTTTTTCTGAAGGATAATCTGATTATTTTCTCTTTCTTGCTTTTTGGCTTGATGATACCTATTTCCTCCTTAATTAGCAGTCCCAATACTGTTGGTGATCATTAAAAGCTCTGTAATTCTGGGCCTCCCTGGTGGCGCAGTAGTTAAGAGTCTGCCTGCCAATGCAGGGGACACGGGTTCGTGCCCCAGTCTGGGAAGATCCCACATGCCACGGAGTGAGCCATGGCCACTGAGCTTGCACGTCCGGAGGCTGTGCTTCGCTACAGGAGAGGCCACGACAGTGAGAGGCCTGTGTACCGCAAAAAACAAAAAAAAGAAAAAAAAAAAAACAAGGGAAAAAGAAAAAAGCTCTGTAATTCTTATTTCATGGATACGTACACATGCACACAACTGTAACTGGGTAGAGACATTTTATAAATAAAATGAAAGTCATGGATTTCTGATGCTAATTATGGAAGCCCTGGCTATAATAGTGAGTAAGGGTGTGAATTCAAGCTGCTTAAAAACCTTCTTTTAAAAAGAAATTTCATATCAATTTAAAAATAATCTTTGTGTTTATATCATATATGTTACCCATATTTAAAAAGTGCACAAACCAAATCATACAGACTGAAGAGTTACCACAACATGAATATCTATGTATCTACTATGCATGTTAAGAAAGAGAATACTGTCAGCACCCCAGAAGTGCCCTTTCATGCCCATCTCTAAAACTCACTCCACTCTACCCAAGCCAAGGTAATTACTGTCTGGACATTACACTAATTCAAATATGTAAATTATGTTATGAATATATAAGTAATTATATAATGCACTTATATGAATACATTATTAATATTATATAATTAATTCACATGCAAATATATGAATATTCAGTATACTAACAAGTTAATATGATAAAGTAATTATACATATTAACGATGGCTGCAAGAATAGCAGTGTCCAGGATGGAGAGTCGAAGAATGGAACCGGCATGTTTTGGATTTCTGAGGCCTTGGAACTTGGCAGATATCCAGTTGGAGCCCAGGAATCATGGGCCAGTAGCTGGTGTTATTCTTCTGGTCCCTTCAGGTTCCTGGAAAGCCATAGATTGGCTACCTGCACATGCTCTGTGCACTCCCCACTTCTGGCTTCCACTTGTTCCTCCAGAGAAGAGCATTTGTGCCAGAGCACATTCCCACACCTGGTGTAGCCTCTGGGACAGGGCAATGCACCCTGACTCTGATTGTTGGGGTGAAGGGTTGAAGAGTCAATGTGTTTTAGAACTGCGAGCCCAACTCCTTATGAATGAGTCTGGGAGGAGGGGCCTTCACATCCAGGCATGCAGATGTTTCTCATGCCAAATTAAAAAAAAAATTCACTAAACATGTAAACACCATCATTTAGGTTTGTTCTTTGAAATTAATATAAATGATATCATGCAGTGTGCATTATCGTATATCTGCATTCTTTGACTCAATATTATATTTCTGAGATTCATCCATGTTATGCCATCATTTAGTTTATTTTAATTGCCGCATAACAATCCATTTTATGAATATTGCACAATGTATTTATACATTAATTCTATGGTTCATGGGCATTTGTGTTATTTTCAGTTTGGGGCACCAATGAATTATGCTGATATAAACATTACTGTATATGTCTCCAGAGAAAGCTTTATATCCATTAATGAAGCTAGAAATCTCCTGCAGGTATTGACATGTTTTTCCTCTCATTTATAGGGCTAGGAATGGAGGTTTCAATAGTTTATCCTCATTATAAAAAGAGAAAAATGTCTGGATTTTATCTAGGGTAAAAATTCACAAGCTGTGGGAGTAGGAAGCAATTTTCCAAAATTACATAATTAATTATCCTGGCTACCCCAGTTCCTTCCTTACTTTCTGCTTCTTCTGAAACAGAGAAACTGAACTGAGCTCTTATGTTGGGAGAACTCACTGTGATGTGAATGATGTATGGAATTGTAGTTTTATCAGCTGTTAATTTAATGGCATTTCTTTTATATCAGGAAATTTCTTAAATGTCCTTATTCTTCAATAGCATCCTTCCAAGTGTTTCAGTGATGGTATGGATTTATTTTGGTTTCAGTAGTCATTTATTAGGCATTAGAAGAAGTAAATAAATTGACTCTTATAGTCATTTTGAAACAGAATTAAAAGATTTAATGAGTGAGTGAAAAGACAAGGGTAGGGAAGCAGTAACAGAAGCAGCAACAATGGTAGTAAGAGACATTTTCTTGAACTGCTAAACAATCTATATGATCAGATCTAAAGCATTCACTGAGTTGAGGTAAAAATTGATATCATATGCCCACCTAGAAATATCCAAAATGAAATATGGTTGAGTGGTTCAGCAACTGTTCCACCCTCCTATAGTGACCACCTGTACTGAAGAAGTAAGTCAGCTAAAATGCAGTTTTCCAGACAATCTTACAACTAGGATTTTGGATATGATTTAAAGAGGAGGCTTTGCCTCTTTGCTTCCAATGTTTCTCTTCTCCAGCATAGTTGAGGAAGCACTAGGGTTTCCTGGGTGTCAAAATTAAGGCACAAAAATCCTCCCTGGGTCTAAATAGTGGTTCAGCCACTTATGATAGTAGTAGATTTCTGATGTCTGGATCATAGATAAAGCTTCCTTATTTCTCATCTTTGTAATTGTACAGAGGGAACATCATCTTTGTTAGGACAAATTGGCAATGTCACTTTGAAAATTATTCCTAGAGTTTCAATTTACAGAGTATATATTCAACTATTCTAAAGACTGTGTAAAAACTGATGTTCTGCTTTATATCATGTCCTGCTTTAAAATACTAGCATTGTTTCTGCTTTCTCCAACCTAATCCTGACTTTGGATACAAGAAATGATTGCAGACAACAAAACCTCAATAATAAAAATCCATGATTAGGTGTCTCATCTGATAGGGTTTGTAGGCAGTGAGGATTTTTTCCAATAAGAAAATAATATTACTATAAAAATTAGGAAGAATAAATATAAAGATTTATGAATACAGAAATGTTGAAGTGGATTTAACTTATATGATTATTCACTTGATCATGTTTGTCGTGGCACATAAAGAGAAAAGAATCCCTTAAAACTATTCCTTTAGTGACCTAGAATAAGGTGCCTATTGATAGTAAAGCAATGAGAATGAAGAATACATGGATGGGGGCTTCCCTGCTGGCGCAGTGGTTGAGAATGCGCCTGCCAATGCAGGGGACACAGGTTCGTGTCCCGGTCCGGGAAGATCCCACATGCCACGGAGTGGCTGGGCCCGTGAGCCATGGCCGCTGAGCCTGCGCGTCCGGAGCCTGTGCGTCCGGAGCCTGTGCGCCACAACAGGAGAGGCCACAACAGTGAGAGGCCCGCATACTGCAAAAAAAAAAAAAAAAAAAAAGAATACATAGATGGAAGGGTGAATTAGTTATACTGATCTATGTAGTGAAGCTTAACTAAGTAAAATTACAATAACATAGCTTAGATCTATGTATGATTAGAGAATAAATGTACCTTCATATCATCCTTAAAACAACGTCTTTTGTCATTTATCTTAAAACTAAGGGTCCAAATACAAAGTTAAAACTTGTAGATTGTTCAGTTATTATGATGAATTTATAGCAATTTCAAATATCCAGTGTAAAAGTTAAGGTGTTACTTGGGAATGACTGAGAACATAGGAACTGAAACAATGATGCTTAGTAGCATTTATATAATTTTAAGTACTTGAATCCAAAATTCTAAGAGTCTTTTTGTCTGGATAGTAGTCCCTCTTCCACTATATGATGATGTTTACTGTTCCTTTTTAGAGATAATTATACAATCTCAGAAAGGGGATACCTATTTCCCCTATGTCACTTTTACTATCATCAGACATATAAAAACAAACAAAATGATTCATTAATTACATACAATATTTAACCAAAGAAAATAATTCTTACAGACTAAAGGACTGTATTATTTTGATGAATTTTATCAGGAATATTCAAAGGAATATAATTTCAAATATGTTTTAAACATGCTAGAGTAGAGCTGAGGAATCAAAATTTTTCATCAGGACAAGTTTGTGAACATGATACATTTATCACATGTATTGCACTTTTTTGTATGCCAGCTTGACCATTTAGGGATGATTCTATTTGCTTGCTCAGTTGGGAAAGTACAGCCTAGATTTAACAGTGGCCAACTGTAAAAGAATTTGAGATGCCAGCAATCAAATTCTAGTGTTGAGGAAGAAACCCAAAACCTTAAGGGGATAAGGAAGTTGGCTTGGTTTAACCTTTGGACCCACAAACCCAATCTCTACTAAGCCCCACAAAAGGGTATAAAGGAAAAGTTATTTATAAAGCTTTGTCAGCTGGGTATGAAATTGGAGATTATTACACTGAAATAGGCTTCCCCATTTCTCCATGGAAGATATGAGCTTAAAGTTTTAGAGGTTAAGGACCAGGACATTAGCAGTTCTCATACAAGGCAGCAGGTCCTTTGGGTCAGACTGATTTGATCTAAGCAATCACAGGTTGTTGTTAATGAATCTTTTTGCTCCTAGGATATTAAATATATGAAAAATCTTAAGGTCTAATTTCAACACTATAATTGGAAACAACAACAACATCTTCTACAATAATAACAACAGCAAACTAGGTCTGGCAATAAGGTCCTAATCTGATTGGGGAAGAGATGCATTCATGATTTTTCATTAAGTTCCCAGCATGATTCAGTTCACAGGCCTAGGTACTCTCAAATAAAGAAAGACATTGATAGTAATAAGGAAAGGCTCTGCAGTATTTCACACACATTTACTGTAAATCTTCTTCCTAGCATGCTTCAAGGTGACCAGAAGTTGTTTACAAGGTAACTGGGCTCTAGGGGAAAATAAAATGTCCAGATCTTTTGAGAATTATTGAACTTTTGCTGTCTGTTAACACTATTATTGGGAGACTCAGAAAATTTCTTTAATCCATCAGTTAAAGTAGAAATTTATGCATTGTAAATAATAAATGGAATTTTAGCTTGGGTTCATCTCATAATGATCTCAGTGAGTCCATGACCAACCTGTAGTCATTTACTCCAGAACTAAATATTCAGCCATTATGCAAACAAAAGCTACTACATTTCCACTTTTAAATATTTTCTGAAAACTTTGTAAATACATTGTGCTGCATGTTCTCTTATGAGGCATAGTTGGATTGATTCAATGGGCCCTTGGTTAAATGAAATCTAACATTCCTCCCTCCTTAAATCTTTGGATTTCTTTTTTTTTTTTTTTTTTTGCATTACATGTAGGAACTTCCGGTATTTCAAATTTGTTAAATGTTGGCCACCTGACTGTCTGGGAGAATACTCAGAATGGTATATTGTCTTCTATAGTAAGAGTTATTTATGGTAGGCAGTGCCAACTTGAGCAGTAAGAAATGATCCTCCACATAGTTAATTCGAAGCAGTCCATAGGGAATTGCAGCATTTAATAAAAAGCCTTAAAATATGAAAGTGTGAAGATTCCTATCATATCTTCATTTAATTTTGCTGTTTTGACTCTGCAAAAGATTAGCACTTTTTGGAGAATGATTTTGGATCATTGAAATCTTACTTGTGTGAAGATTCCAAGTGCCTTAAAAAGGTGCAACTAAATCATCAGTTTAGAGGAAACACTCTGAAAGTATATGGTACCAAACACAGAAATCAGTGTATTTATTAAATCAGAGACTATTAAAAGATGCTCTGTCTCCAGTAAGTATATGACCCCACATGCCATCACTCCCAATAACTGATAGGGGATTTTGTGTTTTCCATCCCCACAACCATGAGCTCTATAAGAATGATGGTCCTGATCTTGAAAGAGTAAAATGAAGAAAGACTTGATACTTATGCTTAGGATTGAGAAAAAGGTAAAGATATCTAGATGCAATTTTTCAATACTTCTACTCAATATTGTACCGAACATTCTGAACAGTACAAAAGGATAAAAAGTCAATATTAAAAATACAGAATTAGAAAGGAAGAAGTAAAAAATATATTTATTCACAAATGGAATCATCATATGTGTAGAAACATCTCAGAAGTGTACCAAAAAAGCTACTAGAACTAATCAGTTTAGAGAGTTTGAAGATTATAAGATCCTTTTAAAAACATCCTTTACATTTATACATGTTAACAAGTAAAATTTAAGAATGGAAATTGTGGAGACGGTGATGTCAGCAAGCTGGAAGAAGAGGAAGCTCCAGAACTTCCTTGCCCCAAAGGTGACACAAATTCAACAACAATACACATACCAATCCCTGTGTGAGAAATCCAGAAATCACTTAAGAGGCTCTGGTACCCCATGCAAGCATGAAACCAGCTATATCAAACTGAGTATGATAATTTGTGACACTCACTCACCATAGCCTTCCCCTCCACCTCAGTACTGAACAAGCAGGAGAAAACCCCACCTTTCATCTTCACTGTGGGGAGAAAAAAAGTTGGAGTATGTATCAAATATTCTGGCTTTTTAGGGAGCTGCCTGATGAGTGGTCTTACTTTCTTCTGCTCAGGAATGCTGGCAAGACCATTCATACTCTAAATGTCTGGTAGCTGCTAATAACAAAAGAGAAGTCGGTGGCTTAAAGCACCTGCAAAGAAACTGAAGTACCACAGATCGATACCAGGAGGAGGAAGAGATTACAAACACTTGATAAAATGAACTGGCAAATCTCTGAGAATTTAGACACAGAAGGGCAGAAAATATTTATCCACAGAAAAGATTTGAGAGACCTTCAAACTCTCATTTGTGAAAGTCTTTCACTGTATGAAGCCAATCCATGAAGACTGGAAGAGTCTTTTTTCAAATGCACACATTCCAACACAAAGTTACAAGATACAAAAAGAAATATGAATACATTTCCCAATCAAAGGAATAAAATAATCTTCAGAAATGATTCTAAGTAATGGAGGTATATGAATTACCTGACAAAGAATTCAAAATAACCATCATAAAGATACTAGACAGGCTCAGGAAAATGATGTGTGATTAAAGAGAGACAATACAAAAAAGTTTCAAGCAGAAAATTTGAAGATGAAGAATACAATAATTAAATTGAAAAGTTCACTAAAAGAGGTCAAGAACAGACTTGATGAAACACAAGAAAGGAACAGAAAATTGAATACAGGTCATTTGAAATTATCCAGTAAGAGAAGAAAAAAAGAATGGGAAAAGTGAAGAATGCCTAAGCCTTATGTGATAAATCAGTTGGACGAATATGCACATTTTGGGAATCTCAGAAGACAGAAAAAGGGAAAGAAAAATTATTTGAAGAAATAATGATAGAAAATTTCACAAATATGATGAAAGAAATGTATGTTCCAATTCAATAAGCTCAAAAAAATCCAACTAAGATGAAACTAAAGAAACCCACATAAAGACTTATATAATCACATTGTCAAATAATAAAAAGAAATAATTTTGAAATCAGGAAGAGAAAAGAAACTCATCACCTACAAGGCAGCCCCCATAAGACTATCAGTGGATATCTTAGCAGCATCCTTGCTTAATGAGATGATATATTCAAAATGCTGAAGGAAAAATAAATGCTGAAGGTATTCATTGCTACTAAACTTACTTTGAGAGAAATGCTAACAGGAATCCTTCAAGTTGAAGCAAAAGGACGCTAGACAAAAACACAAAAATATGTGAAAGTGTAAATATCATTAAAAAGATAAATGTAAGGACAAATATGGAATACTCTAATAATGTAATGATGAAAGAGAAATCAATTTTAATTCTAGTATAAAAGTTAAAAGACAAAAATATTTTTTTAAAAAACCTAAAACTACAAAGTATGTTAATGGTACATAATATACAAAGATGTAGTATGTAACATCAATAACATAAAATGTGTGGACGGAGAAGTAGGAGTAAGCCTGTGTATGTGATTCAAATTGTTACCAGCTTAAAATAAAATAACTATAAGAAGTTTTTGTAGGTCCAATTATAATCGCAAAGTAAACACATATAGAAGATACACAAAATAATATGAGGAAGGAATTAAAACATTAGAAGAAATACATTACTGGAACATAAAGGAACATAGCATGATAGAAAAAGGGGAATTAAAAAAGCTATAAGACAGAGAGAGCATTAACAAAATAACAATGGTTAGTTCTACTCCATCAGAAATTAATTTAAATATAAAATGAATTAAACTCCCTAATAAAAAGACAGAATGTTTGAAAGGACTAAAAAAATGAGGATACAATTGCATGCTGTCTGCAAGACATTCACTTTAGATTTAAGGGCATACAAAGTGAAATAATGTTATTATATATGCCATGTGAGTAGTAACCAAAGAGAATAAAGGTAACAATACTTATAACAGGAAAAATAGACTTTAAGACAAAATTTGATACAACAGAAAAAAAGGACATTATATAATGACAAAAGAGTAAATTAACAAGGAAGATATAAAAATTATAAATATATATACACTTAACATCTAGGTATCATATATATGAAACAAATAGTGACAGAACTGAAGGGAAAATAGAAAGCATCAAAATAACAGTAAAAATGTCAATACCTCACTTTTGATAATGTGTAGAATATCTAGACAGATATCAATAATGAAATAGAGGACTTGAACAGCTCTATATACTTAATAGATATATACAGAACATCCCCCACAGCAGGAGAAGACTACACATTCTTCTCAATCAAGTACAAAACATTCTCCAGGATAGATCATATGTTAAGTTACCAAATATGTCTTAACAGATTTTAAAAGATTAAAATTATACCAAGAATTTTTTCTACCACAATAGAATAAATCCAGAAATTGATAGCAGAAGGAAAACAGAAATATTCACAAATTCATGGAAATTAAATAATACACTTTTGAACACCCAATGGGTCAAAGAAAAAAATCAGAAATATCTTGAAATCTAGAAAATATCTTGAGATAAACAAAAATGAAATTACAAAATACTGAAACAGAAGGAAGGTAGTAAAACCAATAATAAGAGGGAGGTTTACAGCAGTAAATGCCAACATTAAAAAAGAAGAAAGATCTCTAATAAATAATCTAATTTTACACTAAGGAACTAGGAAAAAAGAAAATAAAAACTAAGCTCAAATTTAAAAGAAAGAAAAAAATAAAGATTAGAGCAGAAATTTAAAAGTAGAGAAAACAGTAAAAATTTAATAATATTAAAAGTTGGTTTTTTTAGGGACTTCCATGGTGGTGCAGTGGTTAAGAATCTGCCTGACAATGCAGGGGACACAGGTTCAAGCCCTGGTCTGGTAAGACCCCACATGCCACGGAGCAAACTGAGCCTGTGAGCCACAACTACTGAGTCTGAGCTCTAGAGTCCGCATGCCACAACTACTGAAGACCGCATGCCTAGAGCCCATACTCCACAAGGTGAGAAGCCACCACAATAAGAAGCCCATGTACCACAACGAAGAGTAGCTCCCACTCACCAGAACTAGAAAAAGCCTGCATACAGCAACAAAAACCCACCACAGCCAAAATAAATAAATTAATTAATTAATTTCTTTTAAGTTTTTAAAATCAAAATTGGCAAAGCTTTGGCTAAACTAATAAAGTATATAAGATTCAAATAAATGAAATCAGAAATGTAGAGACTTCTCTAGTGGCACAGTGGTTGGGAATCTGCCTGCCAATGCAGGGGACATGGGTTCAGGCCCTGGTCCAGGAAGATCCCACATGCCACAGAGCAACTAAGCCCGTGTGCCACAACTACTGAAGCCCACGTGCCTAGAGTCTGTGCTCCTCAACAAGAGAAGCCACCACAATGAGAAGTCCACACATCACAGTGAAAAGTAGTCCCAGCTCATTGCAACTAGAGAAAGCCCCCACACAGCAACAAACACCCAATGCAGCCAAAAATAAATAAATAAACAAACAAACAAATTTATTTTTAAAAAGGAATGTAACAGAAGACATTACAACCAATGAAACCAAAATAAAAATGATTATGAGACTGCTATTAATAATTATACACCAATAAATTGGATTACCTAGAATAAATTAGTAAATTCATAGTAACATACAATCTACCAAGACTGAATCATGAATATCTGAGCAGATCTATAACTAGTAAGGTACTGAATTAGTAGTGAAATTAACCTCAAAATGAAAACCCAGGACCAGATGGATTCACTGGTGAATTCTACCAAATATTTAAAGAAAAAATAATACCAGTCCTTCTCAAACTCTTCCAAATATTGGGAGAGGAGAGAACACGCCCCAACAATTATTTTGAGGCTAATATTACCCTGATTCAAAAGCCAGATGAAGACACTGCATGAAAAGAAAACTATAAACTAGTATTCTTGATGAATGTAGATGCAAAAATCCTCAACAAAATACTAGCAAACTAAATTCAACAGCACATTAAAAGAATTATACACCATGACCAAGAGGTATTCATCTTTGGGATGCTTGGTTGGTTCAACATAAAAAAAATCAACCAATATGATACACCACATTAACAGAATGAAGGATAAAAATCACATGATCATTTCAACAGATATAGAAAAAGCATTTAACAAAGTCCAATGCTCTTTCATGATAAAGAAACATTCAACAAACTAGGAATGTAAAAAATTTACCTCAACATAATAAGGACCGTATATGACAAGCCCACAGCTAACTTCACAGTCAATGGTGAAAAACTGAAAGTTTTTTTTCTCTATGATCAGGCACACAACAAGAATGCCCACTCTTGCTACTTCAACTCAATAGTACTGGAAGTCCTAGCCAGAATAGGTACATAAAAAGTATGTGATATATAAAAAGATGTCCAGCATCCTCAATAATCAGGGAAATGACAATCAAACCCACAAAGAGATGTTACCTCACACCTGTTAGGACAGCCATTATTTAAAAAAAAATAAAAAGAAAAAAAACCCTAAAATAACAAGTGTTGATGAGGAGTTAGAGAAATTAGAATCCTTATACACTGTTATTCGGAATGCAAACTGATGCAATCACTACATAAAACATGGAATTTCTTCAAAAAATTAAAAAATTGAACTACTATATCATTCAGCAATCCCACTTCTGGGTATTCATCCAAAAGAATTGAAATCAGCATCTTGAAGAGATATTGCATTTCCATATTTACTGCAGCATTATTTACATTAGCCAAGAGATGGAAACTGCTTAACTGTCCATGGATATATAAATGGATAAAGAAAAAAAAAAAAGAAAGAAAATGTAGTATAAACAATGTTTCAGAAATACAAAAAAGCATGAGAATACTAAAAATAATTAAATGCCAACAAATTTGACAACCTAGAAAAATGAACAAGTTCCTAGAAACATACAGCACACTAAAATTGAATCAAGAAATGGATAATTTGAACAGAACAATCACTAGAAGTGAAATAGAATCTGTAATTTTAAAAACTCCCTACAAACAAAAGTCCAAAACCAGATGGCTTCACAGGCAAATTCTACCAAACATACAAAGAACTTATACCAATTCTTTTCAAACTGTTCCAAAAGATTGAAGAGGAGAGAACACTCCCAAAGACATTCTATAAAGCCACCATCACCCTGATACTAAAACCAGACAAAGACACTACCAAAAAAGAAAATTATAGGCCAATATCTTTGATGAATATAGATATAAAAATTCTCAACAAAATATTAGCAAACCAAATCCAATTTATAAAAAAGATCATACAACATGACTAAGTTGTATTCATCCTAGGGTGACAAGGATGGTTCAACATACACAAATAACAAAAGAAAAGACAAAAAACCACATGATCATCTCAATAGACGTAAAAAAAGCATTTCATAAAATTCAACATACATTCATGATAAAAACTCTTACCAAAGTGGGTATAGAGGGAACATATCTCAACATAACAAAATCTATTTATAAGGAACACACAGCCAACATAATACACAATGGTGAAAAGCTGAAAGCCTTCCTGCTAAAATCTGGAATTAGACAAGGATGCCCACTCTCACCACTTCTATTCAACATATTATTGGAAGTCCTAGACACAGCAATCAGACAAGAAAAAGAAATAAAAGTATCCAAATTGGAAGGGAAGAGGTAAAATTGTCATTATATGCAGATGACATGATATCATATATAGAAAACCCTAAAGACTCCACACAAAAACTACTAGAACTGACAAATGAATTCAGCAAAGTAGCAGGATAGAAGATTAACATACAGAAATTGATGGCATTTATTTACACTAAAATGAAAATATTAGAAAGAGAATATAAAAAAGAAAAACAATCCCTTTTAAAATCACATCAGGGGCTTCCCTGTGGCGCAATGGTTGAAAGTCCGCCTGCAGATGCAGGGGACACGGGTTTGTGCTCCAGTCCGGGAAGATCCCACATGCCGCAGAGCCACTGGGCCTGTGAGCCATGGCCACTGAGACTGCGTGTCCGGAGCCTGTGCTCCGCAACGGGAGAGGCCACAACAGTGAGAAGCCCACGTACCAAAATAAATTTTAAAAAAATTAAAAAATTAAATAAAATCACATCAAAATTAAAACACTTAGGCATAAACCTGACTAAGGAGGAGAAAGACCTATATGCCAAGAACAATAAAACCTTAATAAAGGAAATTGAAGATGATACAAAAAAAAAGTATATTCCATTGTATATGGGATATACAATCCCATACCCTTGGATTGGAAGAATTTATATTGTTAAAATGGCCCTACTACCCAAAGCAACCTACAGATTTAATGATATCCCTATGAAATTACCCACAACATTTTTAACAGAAATAGAAATAATCCTAAAATTTATATGGAACCATAAAATACACAAAGAATTTCCAAAGCATTCCTTCTTTTTAGATCACCAATCACAGAAGGACAAAACTTGTGTGATTCCACTTACATGAGGAATCTAAAATAGTCAAACTTATAGAAGCAGAAAATAGAATGGTGGTTACCAGGTGCTGCAGGAAGGGGAAAATGAGGAGTTGCTGTTCAAATGAATATAGAGATTTACTCATGCATAATAAAAAGAAGTCCCAGAGTTCTGCTGTACATCAATGTGCATATAGTTAACAATACTATACTGTACACTTAATAATTTATAAAAAGATAGGTTTCATGTTATGTTTTTTTAACCACAATGAAAAAAATAAAACAATTGAAATTGTAAAACACTGTCATTTATATTAGTATTAAAAATGAAATATATAAAAATAGATTTATCAAAATATGAGGTAGACCTGTGCACTGAAAATAACATATTTTTGCTGAGAACAAATATATAGAAAACCTAAAAAAATGAAGAGATATTGTGTTCCTTGTTGGACAGATACAATATTAAAATGTCAATTCTTCCAAATATTATCTACAGAATTCATGCAATCCTAATCAAAATTATCAGCATTTAAATAGAAACTGAAAGGAATGAAAAATAACAGTCAACTTTTTTTTCTGAAAAGATGAACAAAGTTGAAGATTTTACAGCACCTGAAGTCAAACAAAAAAGATTACACACTAGATATACAATTTATATTAAATTTTAGAAAAGGCAAATGTATAAATAAAACACAGAGAAGTCACTGCTTGATGCTGGGGGCAGAAGAGGATAGTGACTGCAAAGATGAATGGGGAAATTTTTCAGGGCAGTGGAAATTTTCTAAAACTGGAATGTAGTTATCATTGCACAATTCTATAAATTTACCAAAAAAAAAATGAGCTGAATTCCTATAATGGGAGAATTTTATAATATTTATATTATACTTTAAAGACATTTTTTAAAGGTGCTTCTTTAAAAATACTGATAAGCTACAACTCCTTAAATGTCTAATCAAAAAGAAAATGGAACACACATAGCATAAGCATTAAAAAAAGATGTATTCCTGATTAATTATTTTAAAATTGGAGTCTATTTTTTTCAACTTACGTTAGAGAACACTAAACTGAACAGTTCTTTAGTTAAATACAAAATGCTAACTTAATAAGTGAAAAACCTTGAACAAGAGTGTAACTCCAGAAGAAAAAAATAAAATATATTAAAAGAAAATCTCTTTCCCCAAAATATTGAGATTCAGACACATCAGGAATTCTTTCATTCAAATATTCTAATATTAGCTAATTTTTTTATATTTTAAACACTTCCCAAATAATATACAACTTCTTATTCCATTTTAAATACCTTTTATTCTGTAATGTGACAAAACATAGAAAATAACAACATCAATGAGAAAAAGTCCATGACAACATATTACTTAGAAATATTTGGGATCCATATGTAAACAACTAGTAATTGAATTCATTCTATACTAAGAATTTAGTTAACTCTCAATATTAATATATTCAATGAACATTTCAACATATAGAAAATCTAATTAAATGCATCATATAAATAGTACAGAGGAAATTTTAATTATTTTCTTAGTGATTTAATAAAATTCAATAAATTTATATAAACATTTACACAGATATATTCATCAACCACACAGACATTGAGTTTACTTAATGATGAAGCATTCTTACTAATAATTAAAATAATATCACAATTCTTGCAAGCATGACAATAGTTTAACATTTTTTCTAGAAATTCTAGCAGCTAGACAAGAAAAAATGTGTCATTATCCTTGAAAGAAGAGAAACAAATATTTCTATTTATTGTTGATATGATTATTCTTTTGAAGATAACCCAAAGAATCAAATTTAAATAAATAGGATTAATGTGATGTGTAATAAAAAATAACCCATATAACTTTTTCTGAGAAGCAAAAATTACAAACAAAGTAGTATTTCATAGGTGATATTTTATTAAAATCTATCTAATCTACTAATTGATCAGTATATTCACCAAAATACCAACATATATTTTGATTGAATAATTCAAAATATTGAAAAAATGCCCAAATATAGGAGATATAAATAAAATAGATAATTTAATAAATGGCTTTGATATACTTTCTAAAGTTAGATTCCTATCCATATTTACTGAAAACACATTCATTTTAGAGTAAATGTGTAAATTGGTTAAAAGAAGAATTAGCAAACATTAGACTGCTATATGTGAATATGCACAGAATTTTTGACAGCTATATGTGAATATGCACAGAATTTTTGACTGGAGAAGAACTAATGATACAAATATGGTGACAATTAAAGAACATATTTAAATGTATAACAATTATTTGAAAAGCAAGGAAGAATTTTAGAAACATTTGCATTATATATGACAGCTATGAGGTCAGTATTACCATTTCATTAGCAGATCTTATAAATTAATAAAATATTAACTAGTAGAAAAACAGAAAAAATGTACTTAGTGTAATTTATAAAAGCAATGATTTAAATGACTAATAAGCATTTAAAGAAGTGTTTAACCTCAGTAAGTTATCAAGTAAATGGAGTTTTAAAAATGGTTAGGTGTCTCATTTTCCTGTTAACTTATCAAAGCTAAAAATGGGTAGCAATATTTATCACTGACTAAAATGAACTGATATGGATACTGTTGTATATATAAATATTAAATGGTAATTTTTTCAGATGTCTATCAGGCACCTTTTAGAAATAGTTTAATAATATATTTTGTTTGACTAAATTATTCCTTTTCGTTGAACTTATTAAACATAAATAATAAAAGTGTGACATATAGTTACAAGGTTTCATAAAGTTATGTTAATAGAAGGAAAAATTGAAATTATATTAGATGCTAAGCATTTGGGGTTAGCAGAGGCACACTTTTATATATGGGATGGATAAATAACAAGGTCTTACTGTATAGCACAGGGAACTATATTCAATATCCTGTGACAAACCATAATGGAAAATAATATATATATGTATAACTGAGTCAATTTGCTGTACAGCAGAAATTAACACATTGTAAATCAACTATACTATAATAAATTTTAAAAATAATAAAAATTTTTAAAATAAACAAAAAGTAAAATTGTATTACTACCACACAATGGAGAATTTTGGACCATTAAAATGTGATGGGGGGGACCTTGAAGATGGCGGAAGAGTAAGACGCGGAGATCACCTTTCTCCCCACGGATACACCAGAAATACATCTACACGTGGAACAACTCCTACAGAACACCTACTAAAGGCTGGCAGAAGACCTCAGACCTCCCAAAAGGCAAGAAACTCCCCACGTACCTGGGTAGGGCAAAAGAAAAAAAGAAAAAAAATAGACAAAAGAATAAGGACGGCACCTGCACCAGTGGGAGGGAGCTGTGAAGGAGGAAAAGTTTCCACACAGTAGGAAGCCCCTCCGCGGGCGGAGACTGCGGAAGGCGGAGAGGGGAGCTTCGGAACCGCGGAGTAGTGCACAGCGACGGGTGCGGAGGGCAAAGCGGGGGGATTCCCGCACAGAGGATCGGTGCCGACCGGCACTCACCAGCCCGAGAGGCTTGCCTGCTCACCCGCCGGGGCGGGCGGGGCTGCGAGCTGAGGCTCGGGTTTTGGTTTTGGACGGAGCGCAGGGAGAGGACTGGGGTTGGCGGCTTGAACATAGCCTGAAGGGGTTAGTGCACCACGACTAGCCGGGACGGAGTTCGGGGAAAAGCCTGCACCTGCCGAAGAGGCAAGAGACTTTTTCTTCCCTCTTTGTTTCCTGGTGCGCAAGGAGAGGGGTTTAAGAGCGCTGCTTAAAGGAACTCCAGAGACGGGCGCGAGCCGCGGCTAAAAGCGCGAACCCCAGAGACGGGTGGGAGACGCTAAGGCTGCTGCTGCCGCCACCAAGGGGCCTGTGTGCGAGCACAGGTCACTCTCCACACCCCTCTTCTGCGGAGCCTGTGCAGCCCGCCACTGCCAGGTTCCCGGGATCCAGGGACAACTTCCCCGGGAGAACGCACGGTGGGCCTCAGGCTGGTGCAACGTCACGCCGGCCTCTGCCGCAACATCACACGGCCTCTGACGCCGCAGGCCCACCCCGCACGCTGTGCCCCTCCTTCCCCCCACCCCCGGCCTGAGTGAGCCGGAGACCCCGAATCAGCGGCTCCTTTAACCCCATCCTGTCTGAGCAAAAAACAGACGCCCTCCAGCGACCTACATGCAGAGGCAGGGCCAAATCCAAAGCTGAGCTCCTGTGAGCTGTGAGAACAAAGAAGAGAAAGGGAAATCTCTCCCAGCAGCCTCAGAAGCAGTGGATTAAAGCTCCACAATCAACTTGATATACCCTGCATCTGTGGAATACCTGAATAGACAAGGAATGATCCCAAATTGAAGAGGTGGAATTTAGGAGCGAGATCTATGATTTTTTCCCTTTTCCCCTTTTTGTGAATGTGTACGTGTATGCTTCTGTGTGAGATCTTGTCTGTATACTCTTGCTTCCACCATTTGTCCTAGGGCTCTATCCGTCCATGGTTTTTTTTTAAATTTTTTTTCTTAATAATTAATTTTAATTGTAATAACTTTATTATACTTTATCTTCATTCTTTCTTTCTTTCTTTCCTTCCTTCCTTCCCTCCTTTAGACAACGAATCACCCCAAACTGAGGAGGTGGTCTCTGAGAGCAAGATTTATGATTTTTCCCCCTTTACCTCTTTTTGTGAAGGTGTATGTGTATGCTTCTGTGTAAGATTTTCTCTGTATAGCTTTTCTTCCAACATTTGTCCTAAGGTTCTATCCGTCACTTTTTTTTTTCTAAATATTTTTAAATTCAATAACTATATTATACTTTATTTTATTTTTACTGTATCTTCTTTCTTTCTGTCTTTTTTCCTTTTTTCCCTCTTTCCTTCCTTCCTTCCTTCCTCCCTCCCTCCCTCCCTCCTTTCTTTCCTTCTTTGCTTCTTTCTTCCTTCCTTCCTTTCCTCCTTGCCTTCTTTCTTTCCTCATACTTCTACTAATTCTCTCTACTTTTTCTCCCTTTTATTCTGAGCCGTGTGGATGAAAGGCTCTTGGTGCTCCAGCCAGGAGTCAGGGCTCTGCCTCTGAGGTAGGAGAGCCAACTTCAGGATACTGGTCAACAAGAGACCTCCCAGCTCCACATAATATTAAACGGCAGAAATCTCCCAGAGACCTCCATCTTAACACCAGCACCCAGCTTCACTCAACGACCAGCAAGCCACAGTGCTGGACAACCTATGCCAAACAACTAGCAAAACAGGAACACAACCCCACCCATTAGCAGAGAGGCTGCCTAAAATCATAATAAGGCCACAGACACCCCAAAACACACCACCAGACATGAACCTGCCCACTAGAGAGACAAGATCCAGCCTCATCCACCACAACACAGGCACTAGTCCCCTCTACCAGGAAGTCTACAAAACCCACTGAACCAACCTTAGCCACTGGAGACAGACATCAAAAACAATGGGAACTACGAACGTGCAGCCTGCAAAAAGGAGACCCCAAACACAGTAAGATAAGCAAAATGAGAAGACAGAAAAACACACAGCAGATGAAGGAGCAAGATAAAAATGCACTAGACCTAACAAATGAAGAGGAAATAGGCAGTCTACCTGAAAAAGAATTCAGAATAATGATAGTAAGGATGATCCAAAATCTTGGAAGTAGAATGGACAAAATGCAAGAAACAGTTAACAAGGACCTAGAAGAAATAAAGATGAAACAAGCAATGATGAACAATGCAATAAATGAAATTAAAAGTACTCTAGATGGGATCAATAGCAGAATAACTGAGGCAGAAGAACGGATAAGTGACCTGGAAGATAAAATAGTGGAAATAACTACTGCAGAGCAGAATAAAGAAAAAAGAATGAAAAGAACTGAGGACAGTCTCAGAGACCTCTGGGACAACATTAAACGCACCAACATTCGAATTATAGGGGTTCCAGAAGAAGAAGAGAAAAATAAAGGGACTGAGAAAATATTTGAAGAGATAATAGTTGAAAACTTCCCTAATATGGGAAAGGAAATAGTTAATCAAGTCCAGGAAGCACAGAGAGTCCCATACAGGATAAATACAAGGAGAAATACGCCAAGACACATATTAATCAAACTGTCAAAAATTAAATACAAAGAAAGCATATTAAAAGCAGCAAGGGAAAAACAACAAATAACACACAAGGGAATCCCCATAATGTTAATAGCTGATCTCTCAGCAGAAACTCTGCAAGCCAGAAGGGAGTGGCAGGACATACTGAAAGTGATGAAGGAGAAAAACCTGCAACCAAGACTACTCTACACAGCAAGGATCTCATTCAGATTTGATGGAGAAATTAAAACCTTTACAGACAAGCAAAAGCTGAGAGAGTTCAGCACCACCAAACCAGCTTTACAACAAACGCTAAAGGAACTTCTCTAGACAAGAAACACAAGAGAAAGAAAAGACCTATAATAACGAACCCAAAACAATATAGAAAATGGGAATAGGAACACACATATCGCTAATTACCTTAAATGTAAATGGACTAAATGCTCCCACCAAAAGACACAGATTGGCTGAATGGATACAAAAACAAGACCCTTATATATGCTGTCTACAAGAGACCCACTTCAGACCTAGAGACACATACAGACTGAAAGTAAGGGGATGGAAACAGGTATTCCATGCAAATGGAAACCAAAAGAAAGCTGGAGTAGCAATTCTCATATAAGACAAAATAGACTTTAAAATAAGGACTATTACAAGAGACAAAGAAGGACACTACATAATGATCAAGGGATCGATCCAAGAAGAAGATATAACAATTGTAAATATTTATGCACCCAACATAGGAGCACCTCAATACATAAGGCAAATACTAACAGCCATAAAAGGGGAGATTGACAGTAACACATTCATAGTAGGGGACTTTAACACCCCACTTGCACCCATGGACAGATCATCCAAAATGAAAATAAATAAGGAAACACAAGCTTTAAATGATACATTAAACAAGATGGACATAATTGATATTTATAGGACACTCCATCCAAAAACAACAGAATACACATTTTTCTCAAGTGCTCATGGAACATTCTCCAGGATAGATCATATCTTGGGTCACAAATCAAGCCTTGGTAAATTTAAGAAAATTGAAATTGTATCAAGTATCTTTTCTGACCACAACGCCATGAGACTAGATATCAATTACAGGAAAAGATCTGTAAAAAATACAAACACATGGAGGCTAAACAATACACTACTTAATAATGAAGTGATCACTGAAGAAATCAAAGAGGAAATAAAAAAATACCTAGAAACAAATGACAATGGAGACACAACGACCCAAAACCTATGGTAGGCAGCAAAAGCAGTTCTAAGGGGGAAGTTTATAGCAATACAAGCCCACCTTAAGAAGCAGGAAACATCTCGAATAAACAACCTAACCTTGCACCTCAAGCAATTAGAGAAAGAAGAACAAAAAAACCCCAAAGCTAGCAGAAGGAAAGAAATCATAAAAATCAGATCAGAAATAAATGAAAAAGAAATGAAGGAAACGATAGCAAAGATCAATAAAACTAAAAGCTGGTTCTTTGAGAAGATAAACAAAATAGATAAACCACTAGCCAGACTCATCAAGAAAAAAAGGGAGAAGATTCAAATCAATAGAATTAGAAATGAAAAAGGAGAAGTAACAACTGACACTGCAGAAATAAAAAAAATAATGAGAGATTACTACAAGCAACTCTATGCCAATAAAATGGACAATCTGGAAGAAATGGACAAATTCTTAGAAATGCACAACCTGCCAAGACTGAATCAGGAAGAAATAGAAAATATGAACAGACAAATCACAAGCACTGAAATTGAAACTGTGATTAAAAATCTTCCAACAAACAAAAGCCCAGGACCAGATGGCTTCACAGGTGAATTCTATCAAACGTTTAGAGAAGAGCTAACACCTATCCTTCTCAAACTCTTCCAAAATATAGCAGAGGGAGGAACACTCCCAAATTCCTTCTACGAGGCCACCATCACCTTGATACCAAAACCAGACAAGGATGTCACAAAGAAAGAAAACTACAGACCAATATCACTGATGAACATAGATGCAAAAATCCTCAACAAAATACTAGCAAACAGAATCCAACAGCACATTAAAAGGATCATACACCATGATCAAGTGGGGTTTATTCCAGGAATGCAAGGATTCTTCAATATACGCAAATCTATCAATGTGATAAACCATATTAACAAATTGAAGGAGAAAAAACATATGATCATCTCAATAGATGCAGAGAAAGCTTTCGACAAAATTCAACACCCATTTATGATAAAAACCCTGCAGAAAGTAGGCATAGAGGGAACTTTCCTCAACATAATAAAGGCCATATATGACAAGCCCACAGCAAACATCATCCTCAATGGTGAAAAACTGAAAGCATTTCCACTAAGATCAGGAACAAGACAAGGTTGCCCACTCTCACCACTCTTATTCAACATAGTTTTGGAAGTTTTAGCCACAGCAATCAGAGAAGAAAAGAAAATAAAAGGAATCCAAATCGGAAAAGAAGAAGTAAAGCTGTCACTGTTTGCAGATGACATGATACTATACATAGAGAATCCTAAAGATGCTACCAGAAAACTACTAGAGCTAATCAATGAATTTTGTAAAGTAGCAGGATACAAAATTAATGCACAGAAATCTCTGACATTCCTATATACTAATGATGAAAAATCTGAAAGTGAAATCAAGAAAACACTCCCATTTACCATTGCAACAAAAAGAATAAAATATCTAGGAATAAACCTACCTAAGGAGACGAAAGACCTGTATGAAGAAAATTATAAGACACTGATGAAAGAAATTAAAGATGACACAAATAGATGGAGAGATATACCATGTTCTTGGATGGGAAGAATCAACATTGTGAAAATGACTCTACTACCCAAAGCAATCTACAGATTCAATGCAATCCCTATCAAACTACCACTGGCATTTTTCACAGAACTAGAACAAAAAATTTCGCAATTTGTATGGAAACACAAAAGACCCCGAATAGCCAAATCAATCCTGAGAACGAAAAACGGAGCTGGAGGAATCAGGCTCCCTGACTTCAGACTATACTACAAAGCTACAGTAATCAAGACAGTATGGTACTGGCACAAAAACAGAAATATAGATCAATGGAACAGGATAGAAAGCCCAGAGATAAACTCACGCACATATGGACACCTTATCTTTGATAAAGATGTCAGGAATGTACAGTGGAGAAAGGACAGCCTCTTCAATAAATGGTGCTGGGAAAACTGGACAGGTACATGTAAAAGTATGAGATTAGATCACTCCCTAACACCATACACAAAAATAAGCTCAAAGTGGATTAAAGACCTAAATGTAAGGCCAGAAACTATCAAACTCTTAGAGGAAAACATAGGCAGAACACTCTATGACATAAATCACAGCAAGATCCTTTCTGACCCACCTCCTAGAGTAATGGAAATAAAAACAAAAATAAACAAATGGGACCTAATGAAACTTTAAAGCTTTTGCACAGCAAAGGAAACCATAATCAAGACCAAAAGACAACCCTCAGAATGGGAGAAAATATTTGCAAATGAAGCAACTGACAAAGGATTAATCTCCAAAATTTACAAGCAGCTCATGCAGCTCAATAACAAAAAAACAAACAACCCAATCCAAAAATGGGCAGAAGACCTAAATAGACATTTCTCCAAAGAAGATATACAGAATGCCAACAAACACATGAAAGAATGCTCAACATCATTAATCATTAGAGAAATGCAAATCAAAACTACAATGAGATATCATCTCACACCAGTCAGAATGGCCATTATCAAAAAATCTAAAAACAATAAATGCCTGAGAGGGGGTGGAGAAAACGAACACTCTTGCACTGCTGGTGGGAATGTGAATTGGTTCAGCCACTATGGAGAACAGTATGGAGGTTCCTTAAAAAAACTACAAATAGAATTACCATATGACCCAGCAATCCCACTACTGGGCATATACCCTGAGAAAACCAAAATTCAAAAAGAGTCATGTACCAAAATGTTCATTGCAGCTCTATTTACAATAGCCAGGAGATGGAAACAACCTAAGTGCCCATCATCGGATGAATGGATAAAGAAGATGTGGCACATATATACAATGGAATATTACTCAGCCTTAAAAAGAAATGAAATTGAGCTATTTGTAATGAGATGGATAGACCTAGAGTCTGTCATACAGAGTGAAGTAAGTCAGAAAGAAAAAGACAAATACTGTATGCTAACACATATATATGGAATTTAAGGGGAAAAAATGTCATGAAGAACCTAGGGGTAAGACAGGAATAAAGATGCAGACCTACTGGAGAACGGACTTGAGGGTATGGGGAGGGGGAAGGGTGAGCTTTGACAGGGCGAGAGACAGTCATGGACATATACACACTAACAAACGTAGTAAGGTAGATAGCTAGGGGGAAGCAGCCGCAAGGCACAGGGATATTAGCTCGGTGCTTTGTGACAGCCTGGAGGGGTGGGATAGGGAGAGTGGGAGGGAGGGAGACGCAAGAGGGAAGACATATGGGAACATATGTATATGTATAACTGATTCACTTTGTTATAAAGCAGAAACTAAAACACCATTGTAAAGCAATTATACCCCAATAAAGATGTTTAAAAAAAAAATGTGATAGATTAATCATGTTCTCTAAATATACTGAAGTATTTTTAAAAGATAGCAAATCAGAATTGTGTTCTCCCATTGTGCATATATGTTTCTGTATGTTCTTGTGTGCATATGTATGCACACATTATCTCATGTTAATATGAAAAATCTGGATGATACTAAAAAAAATAACATACCTTTATCTTACTGGTTGTATTTTTTTTATTTTCTGTTTGTGTTTGTGATAATGGACCCCGTAAAAGAGGAAAAAAAAAACAAAACAAAACAGGAACTATATTAAAACTAAAGTATCTACAAATACAAGAAGTGTGCATTAAGGAAAACTACAGAAGTGGAATCCTGATTCTTGTAAAGAATAACAGTAATAATACCCATTGCATCCAAAACTGAAGAATTTCTCATTTTTGACCAATTCCTTACCATGCCGTTTTTTCGTTTTTTGTTTTTTTTTTACTCTTTTGAAAAATATGCCTTTAATTTTGTTGGATTAGCTGAGCTAAAAATAGGGGCTTCCTTATCTGTCCCATTTAAATCCTGTACTCTTAGTAAGACAGGGCTCAACATTAGATTTTTCTTTCTCTGTGGTAATTAATAATATTCACTTACCAAATATTAAATATATAACCCACAACATTTACAGAACAATTTTCTGAGGATACAAAAATGTCTAAAATATAATTCCTCCCCTCAGTGAGTTTCCAGTTGAATAAAAGCATTTAAGGTTATGTTACTCTGGTTATGTCCTCATTTCTGTTTTGCAATGTAATTTGTATTTGGATTCTGGCTCATATTCCTGGAATGGGACAAGCAACATCTAACTGATGGTCTGGGGCTTTTATATTTTCTGCAAGTTAAAAGTGAGAGATTCACTATCACTGTAGAACTTTAGATCCCTGGACACTTTTTCTGGAATTTTTCACAATGTCCACTGAGATCCTGGGTTTGTCCCCTTCCCAATCTAGCAGAAAACTATACCCAGAAATTTGGGCAATAATATCAATCAATTAACAGTAAAGGTTGCACACCCTATTGAGACATTATACTTCCTATATACTGGTGAATTGAAAATGCATTTTTAGTTACTCAACACAATTTTTGAGTCCTTATTATCTGAATTATCTTCATTTGTTTTGAGAGATTGCTAAGAATATAAGGCTCTGCAATAACTGAACCAAGTAATTTTAATGTGCAAAAAATTATATTGGTACTTGATCATTTATTTTAGTATGGCTACACAAATGCGTGCCAAAATTTTTTCTAATATACCCACTGGTGATTTTTTTATAACAATAACTTAATTATTTATAATATTTAGTAAAATAATTATTTAATTGTTGGTGATACTATTGGCCTAAAACTCTTCAAGTGTTTTCAGTGAGGAATTTCTAAAATCAGATGAAAATGAAAATGTCCTAGTATTGTCTATGGCCAAACAGCAAAATAGACAGCAGCAAGTATGAAATATATTTGAAAACTCAGATTTAATTTTGTAATCTGTTTACTATTTTCTTTATGTTCCAAAAATTTGTTGTTTCTTGTAATGCTGTTTGTGACCTTCCACTGGTAGCATAAGATAGAGCAAACAAATCTATTAGGATTTTCCTGATGAAAAAATTCTTGGCTAAATTTGACTGAAATTTTTTGATGATACCTCAAATTAAATTAACAAATAAAATTTAAAATAGATGATGTTTATGAACTCAAGTGTATTCATGAACCACTTTTTAAAAATAACCTATTTTTATAACTTTATTATAAATTATAAATGTATAACTAAAATTTTATTTATATTTTAAAATTACACATTATGCTTTATGATAGATTTGAATCACTTGAGATCTATTGACTCAGAAAGTGCTATTAAAAATCTCTTGAAATGAGAATGTCACTCAATATTGACAATTAACCCAGTTAACTAGCTGTATGAAAACAACTTGAGCCTTAACCTCAGGAACTGAATTGTTTCTTAGCTTATCAGATACACATTTCATTTCTGAGAAAGTCATAGTATTGTTTCCAGTGGAATTAAAATTTATAGTTAATTATACAACATAAAGATACTGTAAACACTTTAATTACAAAGTGTTTTAATGTGGGACATATGAGACCTAGGAAGCAGAATGCAATTATCAAGCCATATAACAAACTTTATTCACTAATTATAAGAACTGCAGTGGTTCCTGACATCTAAATGCAAAAGTCACTGGATTCATTTTATAACAGCGAGATTTCTTATATCTCATCCTTTCTTTGAAACCAAATTTTATTTCTTCTTCACTGAAGACTTCTACACATACAAGAGATGTTATGTTATTGGAATCTTTATCTCTTCTCCATAGGTTAAAATTTTTTCTTCTCTTACAAATGCCTACCTTGTTAATTTTATGTCTTTTCAAAAAATATAAAACTTTTAAAATCTTGGTAATCATATCTTCCCTGTGAGATATGATAGTTTTATACTTGATAGGCCTTATATTGAAAATCACAATTTTTGGCACATAGTGGGTACTCAATCTACATATTTAAAGAAAATAATTGAACGTTCATGATTGAGTTATCTTACACTACTGTTATTGTAGTATTTATTCTATGAATTAAAAAAAAAAATGTCCATGAGTATTTAAGTGTGACCTAAATTTTTTTGAAGGATAGAACACTAATGCTTTCTTTGTGGTCTCACAGTACTACCTCTATCTAATTACTATTATTATTTTCTCTTATACAAAGAATCATAGTCATGCCAATTATTTATTTATTTTGTGGTCACTGTGTATCCAGTGGGAATTACACAAGCAGTCATTCATTAAAATGGTTAATTATGCCATTAAATGGTAAATTACATTTTTAATGGTAAATTATATTAGAATAATCTAAATGTTCATGGAAGAAAGTTTAAGAGACTAAGAGAAGGTGGCATCAAGATGGCAGACTAGGAGGACATGGAGTTCATGTCTTTGCACAACTAGGGCACCTGCCAGGCACTGGTGGGGGACCATGGACACCTATGGGGTGTAGAGGAAACCCCGAGTGACCTGGTGGGTTGTGGGGGGGCAGGTAGGGGGCAGGAGAATTGGAGGCAGGCTGGGACTGGTGCCCCTCAGGGGCAGCTGGCAGAGGGAAGGGTTTCCCACTCCTGGAGGTGTCCCCCCACAGTTAGGGAATCAACGGGGATGGGGGAGACCCTTGGGAGAGTGAAGGATAGGAAAGGAGCATGACCAGTGTTTCCCCTGCCCACTTGGGACCCAGGGAGCCTGCTGAGGCCCTGAGTCTAATCCTCCACCCTCCAAGGCTCCCTCTGGTGGTGCTGAGCCTAAGGGTCACCCCTGAACCACCACCCAGGGCCCTACCTCTCCACACCACACTCTGAGACACCCTCTGACTGTGCTGGGACTAAACTAACACCCCCCCCACCCCACCCAGGGCCTTACCTCCAAAATTCACACTCTAAGGTGGTCCCCTTCAGTCATGCTACCTTTCCCAACCACATGGATACTGAGCCTAGGCCCTGCCCCATGCCTAAACCCTGTCCCTGTCTAAGCTCACCCCCAGAACCAAGACCTTTTCTGGGTTTTTATGTTTTAGGTTGTGGTTATATTTTACCTTGTTGTTTATTCATTTATAGTTTTTCTTTTTTCTAATAGATTGTTTTTTTTATTTTTCTAATTTTATTCTTTATACTTTTTTATTGTTCTGCTCCTTTTGACTTGTTCCCCCCCTTTTTTTCTCCTTTTTTCTGTTGTGGTCTTGTTTTAGCTTGCTGTAATTATTTCACTTATATTTTTATTTTTCCTAATGTACTGTTTGGCTTGTGGGATCTTGGTGCCCAGGCCAGGGGTCAAGCCTGAGCTCCTGTGGTGGGAGTGCTGATTCTAAACTGCTGTACTAACAGAAAATCTCAGACCCCAGGGAATATTAATTGGAGTGAGGTCTCTGGAGGTCCTCATCTTGGTACCAAGATTCGACTCTACCCAACTGCCTTAAGACTCCAGTGTTGGATGCCTCAGGCCAAACAACCAGTGAAGAGGAAATATGCAGCGTACATGAAAAATATCCAGAGTAATGAGATTAAAGATGATCCAAAATCTCATAAATAGAATGGAGACAAGGACTGAGAAAATACAAGAAATGTTTAACAAAGACCTAGACTAACTAAAGAACAAATAAACAGAGATGAACAATACAATAACTGAAATGAAAAATACACTAGAAGGAATCAATAGAATAAGTGAGGCAGAAGAACAAATAACTGAGCTGGAAGATAGAATGGTGGAAATAACTGTCAGAGAGCTGAATAAAGAAAAACAAAATGAAAAGAATAGAGGACAGACTCAGAGACATCTGGGACAACATTAAATGCACCAATATTTGAATTATAGGGGTCCCAGAAAGAGAAGAGAAAGAGAGAGGGTCTGAGAAAATACTTGAAGAAATTATAGTCGAAAACTACCCTAACATGGGAAATGAAATAGTCAAGTCCAGGAAGCACAGAGAGTCCCATACAGAATAAACCCTAGGAAAAACACACCAACACACATGAATCAAAGTAACAAAAATTAAATTCAAAGAAAAAAAATATTCAAAGCAGAAAGGGAAAAGCAGTAAATAACATACAAGGGAATCCCAATAACTTTATCAGCTGATTTTTCAGCAGAAACTCTGAAGGTCAGAAGGGATCGGCACAATATATTTAAAGTGATGAAAGGGAAAAAAGTACAACAAAGATTACTCTACACAGCAAGGATCTCATTCAGATTTGATGGAGAAATCAAAAACTTTACAGACAATCAAAAGCTAAGAGAATTCAGTACCACCAAGCCAGCTTTACAACAAATGCTAAAGGAACTTCTCTAGGTGGGAACATAAGACAAGAAAAAGACTCACAAAAACAAACCCAAATCAATTAAGAAAAATGTAATATGAACATACATATTGGTAATCACCTTAAATGTAAATGGATTAAATGCTCCAGTCAAAAGACACAGACTGGCTGAATTAATACAAAAACAAAACCTGTATATATGCTATCTACAAGAGACCCACTTCAGACCTAGGGACACATACAGACTGAAAGTGAAGGGATGGAAAAATATATTCCATGCAAATGGACATCACAAGAAAGCTGGAGTAGCGATACTCATATCAGATGAAATAGACTTTAAAATAAAGACTGTTACAAGAGATAAGGAAGGACACCAAATAATGATCAAGTGATTAATCCAAGAAGAAAACATAACAGTTACAAATATTTATGCATCCAACATGGGAGCAACTCAATACATAAGGCAAATGTTAACAGCCATGAAGGGGGAAATTGACAGTAACACAATAATAGTGGGGGACTTTAACTCCCCACATACACCAAGGGATAGATCATCCAGACAGAAAAGAATTAAGGACACACACAGTTTAAATGACATAAAGAGATAGACTTAATTGACATTTATAGGACAATCCACCCAAAAGCGGAAGAATACACATTCTTCTCCAGTGTGCATGGAACATTCTCCAGGATAGATCACATCTTGGGTCACAAATCAAGCTTTGGAAAATTTAAGAAAATTGAAATCATATGAAGCATCTCTTCTGACCACAACACAATAAGATTAGAAATCAGTTACAGGAAAATACTTTAAAAAACACAGACATATGGAGGCTAAACAGTGCACTGCTAATTAACCTAGAGATCACTGAAGAAGTCAAAGAAGAAGTAAAAAAATACCTAGAAAAAAATGACAATGAAAACACGATGATCCAAAACCTATGGGACACAGTAAAAGCAGTTCTAAGAGGGAAGTTTATAGCAATTCAAGCTCACCTCAAGAAAGAAGAAAGACCTCAAATAAACAATCTAACCATAAACCTAAATCACCAACAAAAAGGAGAACAAAGAAAACCTAAATTTAGTAAAAGGAAAGAAATCATAATGATCAGAGCAGAAATAAATGAAACAGAAACAAAGAAAAGAGTAGCAAAAATGAATAAAACTAAAAGTCAGTTCTTTTGACAAAATTCTACACCCATTTATGTTAAGAACTCTCCAGAAAGTGTGCATAAAGGGAACCTACCTCAACATAGTAAAGACCATATATGTCAAACCCACAGCAAATATCATCCTCAATGGTGAAAAACTGAAAGCATTTCCTCTAAGATCAGGAACAAGACAAGGATATCCACTCTCGCCACTATTTTTCAACATAGTATTTGAAGTCCTAGCCACAGCAATCAGAAAAGAGAAAGAAATAAAAGGAAAACAAATTGGAAGAGAAGTAAAACTGTCACTGTTTGCAGGTGACATGATAGTATTAATAGAAAATCTTAAAGATGCCACCAGAGAACTACTATAACTAATCAATGAATTTGGTACGTTTTCAGGATACAAAATTAATGCACAGAAATCTCGTGCATTCCTATACACTAACAATGAAAGATCAGAAAGAGAAATTAAGGAAACACTCCCATTTGCCATCGCAAAAAAAGAATAAAATACCTAGGAATAAACCTACCTAAGGAGGCAAAAGACCTGTACTGTGAAAACTATAAAACACTTATGAAAGAAATCAAAAGTGACACAAACAGATGAAGAGATATACTGTGCTTCTGGATTGGAAGAATCAATATTGTGAAAATGACTATACTACTCAAGACAATCTACAGATTCAGTGCAATTCCTATCAAATAACCAAGGGTATTTTTAACAGAATTAGAACAAAAAATTTTACAATTTGTATGGAAACACAAAAGACCCTGAATAGTCAAAGCAATCTTGAGAAAGAAATACAGAGCTGAAGGAATCAGGCTTCCTGACTTCAGACTATACTACAAAGCTACAGTCATCAAGACAGTATGGTACTGGCACAAAAACAGGAATTCTTATTTTTTTTATTGTAGTATAATTGTTTACAATAGTGTGTTAGTTTCTGCTGTATAACAAAGTGAATCAGCTATACATGTACATACATCTCCATATCTCCTCCCTTTTGCATCTCCCTCCCACCCTCCTTATCCCACCCCTCTAGGTGGACACAAAGCTCTGAGCTGATCTCCCTGTGTTATTCAGCTGCTTCCCACTAGCTCTCTAAAAAACAGAAATATTGATAAGTGGTACAGGGTAGAAACCCAGAGATAAACCCCCACACCTCTAATCACCTAATTTATGACAAAGGAGGCAAGAACATACAATGGAGAAAAGACAGACTTTTCAATAAATGGTGCTGGGAAAAGTGGACAACTACACGGAAAAAAATGAAATTAGAGTAGTACCTAACACCATACACAAAAATAAATGAAAAATGGATTAAAGACCTAAATATAAGACCAGACACTATAAAACTCTTAGAGGAAAATATAAGAAGAACACTCTTTGACACAAATCACAGCAAGATATTTTATGACTCACCTCCTAGAGTAATGAAAATAAAAACAAATTAAGCAAAAGTTACCTAATTAAACTTAAAAGCTTTTGCACAGCAAAGGAAACCATAAATAAGACAAAAAGACAATACACAGCATGGGAAAAAATATAGTTGCAAAAGAAGAAATGGACAAAGGATTAATCTTCAAAATATACAAAGAGCTCATGCAGCCCAATATAAAACAAAACTTACAACCCAATTAAAAAAAAGGGCAGAAGACCTAAATAGACGTTTCACCACAGATGACATGCAAATGGCCAAGAGGCACATGAAAAGCTGCTCAACATCACTAATTATTAGAGAAATGGAAATCAAAACTACAGTGAGGTATCACCTCACACCAGTCAGAATGAACATCATCAAAAAATCTACAAACAATAAATGCTGGAGAGGGTGCAGAGACAAGGGAACCCTCTTGCATTGTTGGTAGAAATGTAAATTGATACAACTATTGTGGAGAACAGTATTGAGATTCCTTAAAAAAAACTAAAATAGAACTGAAAAAATACAAATAGAACAAAAATAGTTCTAAAAATAGGACTACCATGTGACCCAACAATCCCACTACTGGGCATATACCCTGAGAAAACCATAATCAGAAAGACACATGTATCCCAATGTTCATTGCAGCATTACATACAATAGCCAGGACATGGAAACAACCTAAATGTTTATCGACAGATGAATGGATTAAGAGAATGTGGTAAATATATATAATGGTATAATATCAGCCATAAGAAGAAATGAAACTGGGTCATTTGTAGAGATGTGGATGGGCCTAGAGTCTGTCATACAGAGTGAAGTAAGTCAGAAAGAGAAAAACAAATATCATATATTAATACATATATGTGGAATCTAGAAAAATGCTACAAATGAACCTAATTTCAAGGCAGGAATAGAAACGCAGACATAGAGAACAGACATGTGCAGTGTACAGTGGGGAAGGGGAGGGTGGGATGAACTAGGATATTAGGATTGGCATAAATACACTACCATGTATAAAATAGATAGTGGGAACCTGCTGTATAGCACATGGAGCTCAGCTTGGTGCTCTTTGATGACCTAGAGAGGTGGGATGGGGGTAGGGAAGGAGGTCCAAAAGGGAAGGGTTATATGTATACATATAGCTGACTCACTTCACTGTACAGCAGAAACTAACACAATATTGTAAAGCACTTATACTCCAATAAAAAAAAAATTAAAATTTTAAAAATGTAGAGACTAAGAGAGAAATGATTATATATAGGAGAACACATGGTACTTGATAGAAGAGATCTGGCTTTGAGATCTATCAGAGATACTAAATGTACAACTCTGCGAAAATTGGAAAATTATACATCTGTAAAATAAGAATAAATCTTGAACTATGTTCCTTTTGTATAATTTATATGAAATGAGGAAATTGAAGACTATTCAAATATACTGCTAATTACTTGATACTTCTATTTTAGTAATGTGGTTTTCTCTGCAGAAGTTATTTGAAATAATAAGCCCCTTTCAATAGCTCAGACAAATTAATTTTCCTTCAGTTGTGCAACTCACAAATACTCTTTCCCAGTCTCTTCAAATCACAGAAGTAATATTCAAATCCAGGGAGAATACACTTAAGACATGTTACTTATAGAAAATCCTGAACATAGTAATACATAAGTTTAATATTCACTAATATTGTTAGTTTTATTTTCTATTATATATTTTGTTTTATTATATATTTTGCTAACTTATAAAATGATTATGTTTAACAGAACTATATTGGTGAAAATGTAAACTGACTTTTCTGCAATACATTAAGCTTTACCTTGATTTATTTTTCTATTGTCAGACATATCTAAGTTATTAACATTAGAAGAAATAAACTCCAAGAAAGAAGAGGAGTTCAGCTACTTTTTCCTTTTAGAGATTACACGGCCTTTTTTTCCACAGTAATCTTGATAGATTGAGTTTTTATTCCTATTAAAATGGAAGGCTGAATCAATTTATAATGCGTTGAAGTAATTGTATTAACTTCTATGAACCAGTAAACAGATAACATTTTCTATGCTCAGCACAGACGAAATATGTAAACATATTAAAAGCATTGTTACTTTTACATAAAATCTTCAAGGAATTCTAAACTTGAATTTGAGGGTCTCTTTTTTTTATGGTACACGGGCCTCTCACTGTTGTGGTCTCTCCTGTTTGCGGAGCAGAGGCTCCAGACGCACAGGTTCAGCGACCACGGATCACGGGCCTAGCCGCTCTGCGGCATGTGGTATCTTCCCGGACCGGGGCATGAACCCGTGTACCCTGCATCAGCAGGCGGACTCAACCACTGTGCCAGCAGGGAAGCCCTTGAGGGTCTTTTTAAACATTAACTTTGATAGAATCTATCTATGATGGAATATTTGGATTTTTTTTCTTTTTTGTTTGTTTGTTTTAGGCTTAGTGATGAGGTTTGGTTATTTTTTCTCCCAGTTTTGTAGATATATAATTGACATACAGCACTGCACAAGTTTAAGGTGTGCCACATAATAATTTAACTTATATACATCAGAAATTATTTGTTTTTAATTGTTCATTAGAAAATAAAGGTAATTAAAAGTGAACAACAATCATTAACTTTTTCATCAGAGATCATCAGTTTTATTAGTTTGAATTATATTCTTCCAGAAGAAACAATATATAAAAATATCATAAATAAGTTGTTATTGCAAAAAATATTTACCCACATTTTCAGTCAGTTATCTCCATGTATGAATGTGCCATATTTGATTTAGCTATTAGATATATGTGGAGATTCATGTTGTTTAAACTTTTTCTGTTTTTAACAACATTGTAATGAACACTGTTACAGATTGCTTTAAATTAGCAAAGAATGAAAGGAAATTTGCTTGAACTTGGATTCAAGATATATAACATTCTCTCCTTAGATGCTATCGAAAATAATGCAAGATCTGGCTAGATTCCTTGTGGAATCTCAAGCTACCTATGAGGGTTGATTAAATAAAGCCTAAGAGAACAAGCTTATTAGTTTTTGAAAGTATTCATAGTATCTATAATAATTTAAGTAACTTTTTGCTAGTGGCGTAAATTCTTTACTATCAAAATGAGTTATATGCATCTAATATATTGACTTAAAGGCAGATGTTTCAGACATCATAAATTTAGATACTAATGGATTTGAATGGATACATTTTTATCAAGCAATACATGTCAGCTGCTTTCTTTTATAAACTCATCTAATTTCCCCAAAGATATACAAAGTAGTCCCTATAATTTATGATTCAGGAAACTGAGGCACAGAGAGAGAGAGAGATACCTAGTTAGCGTTGGGGCTACAATACAAGTAAAATCTGACCCTCAAAGACATGGATCTTCCTACTCTTCTGAATAGGTCTATAATATGTATTTGCCTAAATATAGCTCTGTAAAATAACATTTAAATAGATAGCATTATATACAACATATGTACTACATACATAGTTTCTTATAACTTTATAGTGATATAATAAAGACTGAAAAATATAAATCACCTTCACTTAAGATATTTGATTTATAATCAAATTTTTGATGGTTGATATTAAAACAAGTAAAAAGAAATTGTCTACTAAGATGACAATGAGAATGGATTTGAATGCTGCTTCTCAAATTTCCTATACATATTATATAGACCTCTTGTTACAATGCAGATTCTGTTTCAGTAGGTCTGGAGTGGGCCCTAAGAAGCTACATTTCTAATGAGTTCTAGGTGATGCTGATGTTACTCATCCATGAACTACACTTTGAGTAACAATGGATTATAGGGACAAATCATTTACAATTCAAAAAACTAACCTTCCTTTTAGGAGGAGCTATTAAAATGCTTATAGAAATCTACAAAAATAGTTTTAAACCATATTAAAAATACCAAAGAGTAAAATACATTTTTTCCTATGACTTTTTAAAATCTTCATTGATTAGGTTGGTTAACATTGGTACAAAGTCCACGGTGTCTGTTGTATCTATATACCTACATAAAATGTTCAGCTTCTCTTACTCTCAGCAGGTAAGATCTCATTAGCACCTGTGATTTAAAAAGCCTGAGTTTCTCCCAGCAAGATGCAGTTTTATTAATACATGTTATATTTATATATCTCTCATTTTATGATGTTATTATGTGCAACCAAAAGTATAGTTATCACTCTAGGACCTATTTACTCCATATATATTAACTGTTAAAGGTGTGAATCTTACTAGAGACTTTTGCATAACTATATGAGAGTAAACATTAAATAAAGTGACAAGAATAAATGAAAACAGTAACTTGGCTTAAATGGCAAGTAAGATGACAAGAGTAATAAAATAAGAATTGTGAAAAGAATATGTTTGCTAGCTGCTATTAAATATGAATGTTATTATTTTTGAAGAAATAAATATATAGATGTCTAACTACAACTTTCAGGAGAATTGTGAATATTTTACTAAATATATTGTCTGAAATATGTTTATTTGTTTTTTCTTAGTGTTGTGGTGTGACAGTAATTATTTAACAACTAGCATTCTGTAATTAAAAGCCAGATTTGCAGCATTTTCAGATTTCCACAGTGTAAAAATTCACCGTGGTCAATTTCAAGCAACCAGTATGACATTCCTGAGCATAGAGTTAGGTAAAGATGCTCAAGTGGGTTCTTTCAAGCCAGTAGAAGTTGTTTCCAATACACCACTGACACTGACTCAACAATACTGAGCACCACTTTGCTTTAACAGTGTTGTATCACAATAATTGTCAATGAACATTCTTTATGAAACCTATTATGTTTTCAATAATAAAATATGGAAAATGCAAGCAAACTAAACACAAAATTAATAATAAATCTAACATCCAAGAAATGATCAAATTGGAAAACCAAGAAGAAATGGGCAAATTTCTAGGAACATATTACCTGCCAAGACTAAATCAAAGAGAAAGAAACAAGTTTAACATACCAAAGAGGATGTACAGATGGCTAACAGGCACATGAAGAGATGCTCAATATGACTAATCATTAGAGAAATGCAAATCAAAACCACAATGAGATATCACCTCACACCTGTCAGAATAGCTATGATCAAAAGCCTACAAATAGCAAATGTTGGAGAGGATGTGGAGAAAAAGGAACTACTGGTGGGAATGTACACTGGTGCAAGCGCTATGGAAAACAGTATGGAGTATCCTCAAAAAACTAAAATAGAACTACCATATGACCCAGAAATTCTACTCCTGGGTATATACCTGGAAAAAATGAAAACCATATTTCAAAAACATACATACACGCCAACGTTCATAGCAGCAGTATGTATGTACAATAGCTAACATATGGAAGGAACCTAACTGTCCATCAACAGATGAATGGGTAAAGAAGATGTGGTATATGTGTTTGTATATAAATACAATAGAATATTACTCAGTGGTTATAAAGAATGAAATTCTGCCATTTGTATCAACATGGATGGACCTGACGAAATTATGCATAGTGAAATAAGTCAGACAAAGACAAATGATATATGATATCACTTATATGTTGAATCTAAAAATAATACAGTTGAATGTATGTAGCAAAATAGAAACAGACTCACAGATGTAGAAAACAAGCTACTGGTTACCAGTGAGGAGAGGCAAGGAAAGAATGGCAATTTGGGGGTATGTGATTAAGGGATACAAATTACTATGTATAAAATAGATAAGCAAAAAGAATATATTGTACAGCACAGGGGAGTATAGCTAGTATTATCTTGTAATAATTTAAAAAAGAGCATAATCTATAAAAATTCTGAAAAATGTACTCCTGAAACTAATATAATATTGTAAATCAACTATACTTCAATAAAAAAATAGATAAATAAAAGTAGATACTGTCAAGGGAAAAAATTAGTTGAATCCATTCTCTACAGCTACATCATATCTATACTTAGGTTTCAAAATTATAATGTAATAGGTCAATGTATATTCTCATACAGAGAGCCTTGTATTCATTATCTCTGCTTATTTAGGTCAAATTCATAAAAGGAACATTTTTGAGCCGAATGTGCAATTACTTTCAAGATTTCAAACATGTGTTTGTAAATGACATTTAGGAAAGTCTGCATCAGTTTAAACTCCCAAAAGTTGTGCCTGGGAGGCCTTCTTTCACCAGACTCACACAAAAACCTTAACTGGAAAGAACAAACTGCCCAAACGTTTTTGAAGGTCAATTAGGCCATATGATTTCTCACTTAATATTTAGATTCTTTAATTTTTATTGGCCATTTTCATTTTTAAACTACCTGTTAACACAGCTAGCCACCTTTTTTCCTTTTCAATTTGAATAGGAGTATTATTTAGTAATAACATTAATCATTTTTAATAGCTGCATAATTTAGCTGTTATTTAATACTTTATATCCATAATTTTGTTTCTAATATTTCTTGATATTACCCTGCATACATTTATGTTTTCTTTGTTTTTGTCTAATTATTTTTTTATTTTATTAAAGTATATTTGATGTACAATATTATATGTTACAGGTGTACAATATAGTGATTAACAAATTTTAAAGGTTATTCTCCATTTATAGTTATTATAAAATATTGGCTATATTCCCTATGTTGTACAATCTATCCTTGTAGCTTATTTTATAAATAATAGTTTATGTAGCTCTAAATCCCATACCCCTATGCTGCCCCACCCCCTTCCCTCTCCCCACAGGTAACAACTAGTTTGTTCTCTATGTCTGTGAGTATGCTTCTTTTTTGTTATATTCACTAGTTTGTTGTGTTTTTTAAATTCCACATATAAGTGACATCATACAGTATTTGCCTTTCTTTGTCTGACTAATTTCACTTGGCATAATACCCTCCAAGTCCATCCATGTTGTTGCAAATGGCAAATTTTATCATTTCTTTTATGGCTGAGTAGTATTCCACTGCACATATATGACATCTTCTTTATCCATTCACCTGTTGATGGACACTTAGGTTGCTTCTGTATCTTGGCAATTGTAAATAATGTCATTATGAACATAGGGATGCATGTATCTTTTTGAGTTAGTGTTTTGGGGTTTTTTTGTATATATATCCAGGAGTGGAATTGCTAGGTCATATGGTAGTTCTATTTTTAGGTTTTAAAGAAACCTTCATACTGTTTTCCACAGTGGCTGCACCAATTTACATTCCCACTAAAAGAGTAGGAGGATGCTCTTTTCTCCATATCCTTGCCAATATTTGTTATTTGTGTTCTTTTTTTTTTTTTTTGTGGTACACGGGCCTCTCACTGTTGTGGCCTCTCCCATTGCAGAGCACAGGCTCCGGATGCGCAGGCTCAGGGGCCATGGTTCACGGGCCTAGCCACTCCGCAGCATGTGGGATCTTCCCAGACTGGGCCACAAACCTGTGTCCCCTGCATCGGCAGGCAGACTCTCAACCACTGCGCCACCAGGGAAGCCCTATTTGTGTTCTTTTTGATGATAGTTATTCTGTCAGGTGTGAGGTGATATCTCATTGTGGTTTTGAGCTGAATTTCCCTTATGACTAGCAATGTTGAGCATCTTTTCATGTGCCTCATGGGCAACTGCACTCACTCTTTGGAAAACTGTCTATTCAGGTTTTCTGCCCATTTTTTAATCGGGTTGTTTGTTTTTTTCATGTTAACTTGACTGAGGTGCTTATATAGTTTGGATATTAACCCTTTATTGGTCATATCATTTGCAAATATTTTGTCCCATTCAGTAGGTTGTCTTTAAACATACGGGACCTCACTAAACTTAAAAGCTTTCGCATGACAAAGGAAATCATTAGCCTGCATACATTTTGAACTTTTGTTAATTATACACTAATGATAGTATACTGTGTATAACTGTAAATATATCAAAATTATAAAGTGGTTTCTGCTATCAGTCTCTGATTCTTCCTCCCTCATAATAAATATTATCCAATTTGGTTAAAAACTGTTACAGTTCTTGATCCTTTTGAGGAATAAAATAAATAAGAGCAATAAAAAGCAAAACAAAACACACAACAGTATAGCTATGTGTAATTTATAATCTTCATAATCTACAAACATATTTAATTTAATTTTAATATTAATAAAATTTTAAAATAATAAAATTTAATTTAAAATTATCATTTCACTATATATTTTCTGTTACTTTCCCTGACCAATTTTTTATTCCAGTTTTTCCTCTGTTAGCAGAAATTTTCTACTGCTTTCCTATTTTTATTCATAGTTACCCTAAAATTAAAATCATGCATTATTGATGTATTAAACTATAATATTAATTTATATTTTCCCCTAATTAATAGTAAAGTGAGGACTTTTGAAAACTAATTCCATTTACCCTCCTACCAAGTTTTATTCTATTTTTCTAATAAATTTTAATATATATTCTATTTTTCTAATAATGTTAATATATATTTTGTCATTTATATTGTTTTTTTATACAGTGGATACTCATTTTAATTTATCCACATATGTACTTTTGCTATTCTTCTTTATTTCCTGACTCTCTAAACTACTACCTAGTATCATTTTATTTTTGCTTAAAAAATAACCTTGACTGTGGGTTCTATATTGGTAAATTATTTGAATTTTCAATGCTTGGAGTAGGTTTTATTTTCATCTTCATTTGTAAAGGAAGTTTTCACAGTATATGAGATTGTAGACTGGAAATTATTTTCTTTTAGTACACTGAAGATATTTTATTGTCTTCTGGTTTCCACCATTGCTCTTTTTCCCCAATGATAGCAGAAGTTAGCTATCAGTCTAAAGATTGTTCTTTGTAAGGTAATATGGTCATTCCTTTGCCTGTTCTTGACCTTTTTATCTTTTACTCTAGGTTTCCACAATTCCTGTCTGTGCTGTCAAGTTGTGAATTGTTCTCTATTTTTTATGCTTTTAGTTCATTGTTGTCTTGCAATTGATAATTTAATGCATTTTGGAAACATATTGTTCTTGCTCTCCTTTCTCAACTCTCTAATTATATATGTGAGATATTTCATTGTCTCATACGTTTTGTACTGTATTTTCTAACCTTTTTCTGTCACTATGCTTGATTGTATATATATATTTCTGTCCAATCTGATGGTGCATTAAGTCTGTTCTTATTAATTCTCAAATTGTTCCACTGTGTTTTATATTCAATTCTTTTTCACATAGAAATTTTCAATTTTAAAGTTCCAATTATTCATTGAAATGTTTACATTTTGTTCTGTGTATACCTGGAATAATCTACTGGTCTGTTCTGATGTTTGTTATTTGTGTTCATTTTCATTCATGTTTTGTCCCCTGTGCTTGGTGATGTTTGATTTTATGCTGAATATTATATTTGTAAAGTTTATCCTGTTCATTGGCAGCACCCATGATAGGTACAGAAAGTGACATTGTTTTATATTATTTTCAAAATCATTAATGCCTCTCTTAATATAAGATAGATGGGTTCTTATATCTACTTCTGCCATCAATATTTTGTAGTATCACAAATGACTTAGCCTCTGGACAACTCTACTTAATGCTGCACCCAAAGAGAGAATGAGAATGTCAAATAACTTCTTAATAGTATCGTATTATCTGTGTACCACACTTAGAGAACCACTGATTTAAACAAATTATAATACTAGAAACTAAGTGGCATAATCATATACCAGAGTGGTTACTAGTCGTTTTCCTTTATAGATGACTTCTCCAACCTTCTTGTCTACTCTTACCCATGAAAGGCTGATCTCTACTGACTTTCTTACTTAGACTCTGTTGTCACTGGAAGGCACCAGCAGAGATGTGGAAAGAAGGAGGTCATATTTGGGCTGTGGTTGCCTTTCTCAACCTAAGTTAGCAAATGCTTCAGGGTGCCTCCTTTACCACAACTTTGACTCTCCCTTGATTCTTATATCCCTTTGCCCCTTTTGGAATGGGTTGTAAATGGATTTACATTTTCGCTGATTGTTACTATTTCACCATCCTTTGTTGGTTCCCTTAAACCTGTACAAACCTTTGAAAATATATAGTTGAAACCTCACTGATATAATCATTTGACACTGATGTTTCTTTTTAAAATGTTGTGAGTGCTAGCCCTAAAAGTACATTGTTAAAGAAATATCACTTTTTCCTTTACTTTAAATCACCTGAATCTGTAATCTTACATCCTTATGGGCAAGTAGGAATTTCCATCCTGGTTGCTATTTTAGTAAAGTGCCTGGAAAATGATAAAAGCACTCTGTAGTAGGTAGTCTTTAAGACAGCCCCTGATGATCCCCTAAACATATTATTCATATCCTTAGGTAATTTCCCCTTCCCCTTATGTGTGAACTGGATTTATTTATTGCTTCTAAAGAATTCTAAAGAAAGATTTCACTTCCACTATTAGGCTATAAAAGATTGTGGTTTCTGTATTGGGTATTCTCTTTTCCATCTTCTCTCTTCAAGGACTTATTCTGGGGGGGGAGTCAGCTTCCATGATGCGAGGCAGTCTTACAGGATGATCCACAGGGGATGGTGCCAAGGCCTCCAGAAAAACAGATGAGTGAACTTAGAAGTTCCCTCCATCAACTCTTTGAGGCAATGCTTCAGATAAGACCACAGCCTCAGCTGACAACTTGACTGCACATTCAGGAGAGATATTGAGCCAAAGGCCCTCAGCTAAGCCATGCCTAAATTCCTAACTCACAGAAACTGTGAGATAATAAATGCTTGTTGCTTTAAGATGTAAAGATTTAGGATATTTTGTCATGCAGTAGTAGATAAATAAAGCAGTCTTCTCTTCCCTGGTGTATTAGGTTTTTCTCTAGTGTTTCCTTTGCTCAAACCCAAGCTCCCATTTGACCTCTGGTTCATCTCTTTTCTGTATATTTCCTGAAGCAAGTCCTTAAATGCATACACCTCCTTAGGCCCAGAAATCACGCATCCCTTCTGATCTTTCCACCTGCTTCAGGTACATTGCTATTGAACAGGGTGAAGGTTCCCTCACTGCATTTTCTTCTCAAGACTCACAGACTTCTCTGCCTTTTCCAAACAAAGGGAATATTTGCTTATAATAAAAATTTCTACCTGACCTTCAAGGCACATCACATTATCTCAATATGCACAAGAGTTTACAAAAGACTTATCTCTGAGAGTTTCCATTTTCAACTCTACTATAGTATCTAAGATGAAGAGTCACCATAGGTGACTCTGCTTCCTTATTTTATGTAAGCTGAGAGAAAGGGAAATTGTATACATATACACACATAAATTAATAATTTTATTTTTGCCTCAGACCTTTTTTTCTTATATCAACTCACTTGGATTTTCTAATTACAGTAAAAACTTCTCTCCAGAAAATGCATTTGTACTTAAAACTCTCTTAGTTGGAGAATGAACTTAATAGTTTGAACTTAATAAAAAACTTCATTGTTGTGACTTTCCCCTCAATGAGTTATTCATTGTGATCCATCCTCAAGTGGAATACGTCTTTCTTTGTAACTGTTTGTAAATAATTTTAGTTTTGATTTATAATTCAGAAAGAGAGCATATTCTTTCTGTGGCTTGATATATTTGAGAAAAAAATTACTACCTTAGACCTGATTCACAATATAGCAAGTATCAAATACTTTAGTCTTATGATCAAGTGTAAAACTACATTGTTCTATAGCATTTAATGTCTTAAAAGTAATATTTGAGGCAAATTATATTATCTTTCTTTTGCTGGATAAACTTCCACCAAGGACTCATGGAAGAAACACATTTCAGTCTACTTGGTATCTTTGAAATGCCTTCCACTGGGCTTGGTATTGGTCTTTTAGCTTAGTCTTCCATTACACATACAAAGCCTTCACCATGCTTGTCCTCATATGTCAACAATCCATCTGTGTGATATTGGGCTAATTTTAATCTATTTTATAGCCATCTCTTATCTCTTGACTTATACTGTTAAATATTTTCTACATTCTACTAATTAGTCTTTACTGTGGTATCAGGAAGATGAATTATAATATAACCATGGTTTTCCTTTTATTCTGGTCCTTTAGGCCTTGATTTGTACTAATTACTCTTAAGAAGGAGGAAACTAAATTATATTTTTATAAGGGTCTTCATATTTACTTAATGACACATTGTCTTAGTCCACTTAGGCTGCTATATGACAATACCATAGACTGAGTGGATTATAAATAACAGAAATGTATTTCTCACAGTTCTGGAGGCTAGGAATTCAAAGATAATGGCACTGGAAGATTTGATGTCTGGTGAGAGCCTGTTTCCTGGATGGCCATCTTCTTTCTGTATCTTCACATAATGGAAAGGGCAAGGGAACTCTCCACAACCTCTTTTATAGTGCACTAATCCTATTCATTTGTGTTCCACTCTCATGACCTAAACACCTACCAAGGCCTCACATTGGGGATTAGGTTTCGACACATGTATTTTGGAGGGACATAAACATTCAGACCATTGCATACACATACTGCAGACTTCTCCCATTTTTTTTTTAACCTCTACATCAGTAATATAATTAAGCTGTAGAAAGAGGTTTTTATTAAGATAATGGTAGAGAGATTTTAAGTTCCTTTAATGATTACAATTTGAGTTACCATTCAAATACTTAATAGAATAAAATAGGAAAAAAAGAAGTTTTCCTCAAAATGTACCTATAACCACTAGGTAGCTAAAGAGCTCCTTGAAGCCAGGGTATGGGGTTGAGGATGGAGATTATTAACTGAGAGTAATAGTGAAAATATTTCTCTCATTGAGATTAAATATTTCTCTAGTAGGATTTTATTGCTGACCTACCTGGTAACTAACTTAAATACAGTTTAAAAAATAATTACTGCCATTTAGGAATAAGGTCAGAAATACCTATATACCTGTCTTAACTTCCTAGTAGAAAGAAGATGTATTAACTAAGGAGAAAGTATAAAGTTTACTTCCTAGATTAAAAAAAGGGGGGAAGGAGTTGGAAAAGTGTCAAGGAAAATAATAAAAGCTGAAATGGAGTACATCTCAAAACTTTAATTCTATTGGGGCCTTTTAAGCTACAGAAGAGAAAGCTGCGTGTGAACTGATTAGTTTGGCCTATAAATAGAGAGATTATTAGGCAATGATCACCACTAGTTTGCCATATCCATGGAGAAGATTTAAATTAATGTGGAAGACATTTATATCAGGTACATTTATGAAGTTCTTACCTGCCTGTCTTTATAGAAGAAATATAACAGCATCTCCAGGAAGACAACAGGCTATACACCTTAATAGAAAAAAAAAACATGTCTATCTGCAAGCATACTTCAGTTGAACCAGATGGATTCTCAAATCTCTTTCACCTCATTATATATATATATATATATATATATATATATATATATATATATACACACATTTTCCACAGAAATTATAAAAGAATAAACTGCATTAAATATGTATCCACAGAGGACACAGCAAGTAGTTTGACACAGGCTGTTTATTCCACAATTATACCAGTAATTCTGTTTCTTTGATCTTCTAGTTTGAAAAAAAAAAAGGAAGAAAAAAATTAACTTTTCACTATATCCCAGTAATGCACAGTTTTTACATCCATCTCAGTAGTCAGAAAACCCCTATATATGAATTCCCTTTTGATGCAGGAGTAGAACTTTAGCCAGCTTAAAAAATCAATGTGTTCTGTACTTTGTTATGAAGCTGTCAATGGAGTCCCTACTGTTTCATGATTTTTTTTTTTACTTCGTTAAACTTTGGTCTTTTCAGTAAATTTCAGCATTAGGACAAAGTTATTGTTTGTAGTGAAAGTTTGCAAGTGAAGGTTGGAGGAGTAAAAGGAAAAATACGTTCATAGATCAACAATGATTTAGGGGAAATCTCCCTTGCACAACATGTTGATCTGAGTCTCAGATGAAATTATGCAAGAGTAAATTATTCAACTTGAAGAAACACAAGTTTACTTTGATAGAAGAAAATATTTAAAACAGACAAGAACTAAGTTAACATACACTATATGTGACAGATGAGTTTTATATTAATAGCTTCAAGAATTATTGATGTTGTCTCTTAGATGTTGTGTTATTCTTGTCTTATATAAAGAAGTACAGCCTGTTCTCAGTTGTTCTCAGGCAGTGGAATGAGATAGGCACATATACTGTGGCCTTTAAGTGTTCTAGAACAATAGTCTTTTCATCTTCCCTCTAAAGGGGCTAAGGTCCCCTGATCTGATGATGTGCATGGTAGTATAATAATGAAATTGAAATAGCTAGATATTTCTGGTTTAGGGTTTCCTAGACAAATGCAAGCCACCAACAGTTTTTGAAATCCGCTGACAAAAATCCATTGGTATGATGGCAATTATATAACAACTGACTAGTTTAAAAAAAAAAAAAAGCCCTGATTATGTAGTATTTGCCTTTCCTGTGGTGTAACTATGCCCAACAATGTTGACTTCAAGGTAAGAGTATATCACTGAACGTTGGGGAAAAATAAGCAGTAGCATATTGTATTTTATTTATAGCATACTGAAACAATAAAATATATAATCTCAAGAGTATAGATAATAGTAAAATGTAGGAAAATAGGAATGATAATTTCGAGTATTTTCAGGATTAGCCACTTTAAAATATTACATTAAAATGTATATTTATGCAATTTAATTTTAACAATCAGTTTGAAATATTTTTTGAAAATTTTAAAAAATTCGTTCTTATGAGCCAGTATAAGCCAGCTCCAGCAGATTATTGAATACAACCATATATATATATATATATATATATATATATATATATACACACACACACACACACATATATAGTGTAAGTACATCTTAACAAACTACTCTATTATAAACAAATTGTAGTTAGCCTTATATCTAAGGTCTGTAAATCTCAACTACTTTAGGGATAATTTGGTGACCAATTTAAAAAAAAGAAAAAGTTTTTACAAAATAGTATTTTCTTTGGGAGCCTTGCTTGATAGTTTATGGGATTGTCTTTAAGGCTCCTTACTAAGACATGGAGCACTAAATTTCTACATCTCTACTACTTATTGCCATCTGAAACAAAATACAGGATACCTTGGGACAAACAGCATAGCTGTCATTAGCCCAAATAATACTTTTAATTCTTACATGATCCTTCTGTCTTAATATCATAGCTGGGGTCCTATCTTGGTGTGTTGTAGTAAAATTCTTGTCAAGTACCCAATCAATTTTTTTTTCTATGAGGAAAATTTTCCCTTGTTTGTTTTTTTTTTCTTCTTGACCTTATTCTGCCTTGAAATGCCCATGTTAGAATAGTATTTCCTAAATAACTGGGCATCCTCTCCTCAACAGCAGATAGTATAACACTACCCAGTAAACAGAAGGAAGAGATTTTGACTCAATTTCCTTTCTTTCTTCTTTTTTCCTTCCTTCTTTCCTTCCTTTCTTCCTTCCTTCCCTCCTTCCTTTCTCTTTCTTTCTTTCTTTCTTTTTTTTTACTGATGACTCCATCAAAAAGTGCAAAGGCTCTGGTGTCCTCTGTGACCTGAATGCCACTCATGAAGTTAGATTTAGTGGTGGGACATGACATAAAAGTCAAACTATTTGAAAACACATATATATTTATACATATATTTCAATCAAGGCTCAGAAAAGTAAAATAAGTTGTCCAAGGTTAAATAAAATATAGTAAGTGTCAATATTTGAACCCAAGTATCCCTGGTTCTAAAACTCACCCTCCCACTAACTCCTCTTAACTTAGTTCTGAATTAAAACAAAATTATATGAACATTTGGCTATAGTTGCTTGAAATATTATTCCTCAAACACTCCTATGTTTCAAAGGATCTCAATTAAATCTGAAATGAATTACAGTTACTTTCAAGGAGAAACACTATGGGAGAAGACCACTAATATGAAATGATGCATATAGTAAGTAAAATAAGGTAATTAAAATGAATTAATTGACAAAAAATTCCAGACAATTTACCACTTGTTCACAAGAATATTCCTATTACATCACTATCCAATTCAATCAAAATTGTGCAAGTTATACATAAAGAAATGATCCAAGAAAGTGATTTTCAAAATTTTTAGGACATGGTCCACAGTGAAAAATAGATTTTATATCATTAGAGTACACACACACACACACACACACACACACACACACACATACACTTAAAAAAATAAGTTATGCAAAACAATATTTATCCTTGTTAGGTGAAATTTCCCATATTTTACTTATTCTGTTTTATTCATTTGACCCACTAACTTAGTTTCAGGTCTATGAATAGATTACAACCCACAGTTTGAAGAACATTTACATAGCTACCTGACACTTAACATTTTGGTAAAATTTTCTACCCCATCTTTTTAATCGATCTTAAATAAAATAATGGCCTGTATCTTTGGTTATGTCATTTCACCAAAACACAGAAACTGAGATGAAGAAATTCTACAAATTATCTAGTGTTTGTGCTCTATCTTTTGATTCATTCACATTCAAATATAGAATTATTTGTTTATATTTATCCTATGCAATTCACAAAATTCATTCTAATTTTTGTTAGCTTTTATTAACATGCAGTCCTTTCTTTTATTGGGCAGCAATATTACTCTGAAACATTCATTCTCTCATCCTTGATCTGAACTCTGGGGTCCCATATGTCATTTCCCATAGGACATCTCAAATATTTGAAGAAACCTTTCCTGTGCCATCTTATTTATTTTTTCCAGAATATAAACACCCTAGTTATTTAATATCTTGCATATGGCATGGTCCTGAGTATCTTTTTTCTCCTCTTTACTCTTCTTTGAATTCACTCTAACTCATTATCTTGTAGTTATAGTTACTTTGCGTAGAACTGAACACAATTCCTAAGGGTTGCCTCTCACTAACTCACTCTAACCCTCCTAAGATTGAAAACTTTTATTCACAGATTCATTTCATCTCCTCTTTATCTAGGCTCATTTTTACTTGTGAAAACTTTATTATGGGACATAAAATGCAGATTTAAACTATGAATTTCATCTTTGAGGTGACTTTCAAATAGTGCTTACACTAAAAAGAATACCTAGGCTGCTCAAAGTGGATAGATCATGTCAGCTAACATTCTTTCTCCAAAATGTATGTCTCAGAAGGATCTATTATAGGCTGCTTAGAATGTCTTTTGGCATTTTTTAAGTTTAAAATTGAAACAAGTGGTGTAAAGAAGAATATTTTCTGTTAATTGAAATTTTCACTGCAGGTGAAAATCTAGAATAGTGACCTCAAATTTTCTCCTCTTCTTAAAAAAAAAATCAATTAAAACAAAACAAAACAAAGAAACAAGCAAAGAAACCTCTCATCTATTTAATGACTCCAAGTTTGAATGAGAAGGGATTTGGACAAAGTGGGTCTATTGCGGTTGGTGGTGCTGCACAATGAATTGAATTGTTGGATTATTATAATTAAAATAATGATATTAGCTAAGAAAGACTAATCAAACTTTAATAACAGTGACAAGTAAACCTGGATTATATCACCATTTTTTCCATTCATTTAACACCTGTTTTTTGAGTACTTAATTGTGTGGTTGGTTTCTTGTTAGTTCTCATCTCAACCCAACATTTTTGTGTTAGAAATAGCTTCTTACTGGAGAACTGATTGATATCACCCTTTTTAGGTAACTTCCTGCTATTTTGAAGCTTTTGTTTTATGAATCCATTTTGGTCTGAAGTTGCCATTATGTTATTCTTTTTCTAGGAAGTAAATTTTAACTGGGGATAGCTTGAAACACAGTTTCTTTTTTCTTCTAGATAAAATTACTTTGCATCATTCCAATGCCCTTTCCAAACTCATTTTTTTTCCAACTCTTAATTTCATATGCTATAATTTAAGTGCCATGAATCACTGGGTCCAAACTGATCAATTAAATAAGCATTGGAGTGGGATTTAGTTAATGGTAGAGTCATAGATATTCAGAGAACAACTTTTGTAAGCTTTCCCTAGTGGATGAAGACTCCACGACTATATCATAGGTTTCAGGGGAGGAGAGCATGATTGAATAGAAAGATCTGAATATTATATGTGCAGAGAAAAATTGTTAGTTTCTATGTTCTTATTTGAAGAAAGAATGACAACTTCATTAGCACAAAATAGGAATAAATATTGATTTACTACAATGTACTAAAATGTATTTTGCTTCCTTTTAATATTGTAAAAATTGGGTGGAGAAGGAAGTGTATCCTCAGGCATGGCCTTAGTTACAGAGAGAAAAAAAACTAGTGATAAACAATAGATGGTAGTGCCTTTCTTTCCCTTCACTTTATCTCTTTCTTGATGTGAGAACAGAGTTGCTTCTTCTTTAATCAAAGCGATTAACACAACTTCAGACCTGCCCTTTCAATTTAAATTCCAGACCCCTTCCGATGTCACCCTCTTCCTTTCTAAAATCCCCAACACACCAATATCATGGCCTATTCTGGCATTAGTCTTCCAGATTTTTAGTTTGGAATATTCTTCTCATTTTTTAGTAGCTCATCACAGCCTAATCCTAGTGTGTGGTATTATTTACCCCCTTTCTTTTTCTCTCTCTCCCTCTCATTGTTACTGTCATAGTTTTGTAGGAAGATAGTTGAAGATGAACCAGAAACTCTAACTTCTGGGTCTCCTATGGTGGAACTTCCAATCATCCACTGATGAACTACTGATTAAGGTTCTAAATTAAAGCTAATTGACCAAACCATACTTTAGCTATATGGTTATCTCCTAAGAATGCAGTAATTCCTGGATAGAGCATAAAATATTCTTTCTGCCTATACAAAGTATAAATGTAATTCAAACAAACAAAATTAATAGATTACCCAGACACTACTTGAAAGAATTCCTGTACATAATACTTATTACAGAGTGGACCATAATTCTTAGATTATACACAATAATATACCCTTTTCTGTGTCCATTGCTTTCACATCGACTTACTGTACTTCCTCGATTCTGCCCCATATTATTGCAAATTATATTTTCCTGGCACCTTTGCATATTTTCTTTTAAATTAAGTGATAAGTGAGAGACGGGAAGACAGGGATTTCATGCCCTCACTCACTCTGTTTTAGGCTGAATCTGTTGGCATTGTCTACATTTTCACTGTGGTTTGAGCCTCCACCCACCCCCACCGCCCACCCCTAGACATGAACAGCATTTTCTTCCATGGACAAGGCCCTCACTGGAAGCCCTCGTTTCTTCAACTCCATCTAAGTGACCTGAGATTGTAGGTTTTAGTAATACCCGTTCCTCTTGTTCTTCCATCCCTGGAAATGTAGGAACTACTATTGTTAATTTGAATTACATTATCTTTTGTTGCTGTCATTGATGGATACTGAGATCTTAAAAGACTTTTAGTTACTAGTTTCATTTATTCCATCTATTGAAGTAATTGGAGTGGGACTCATTTTTCCGACCTGACCTAGACTGATACATTTTGAAGTGGATCTGTACATCTGAGTGGATCTATGTGAGCAGCTGGATTTCAACTTTGATTAGATTTCTTGGCACAGCACTTTAAAAGTTCACTCTGGAATGTAAGGAAGAAGGATCTTTCTCCACTCTATTTCTGCTCTCTTAGTCAGACATGTACAATGTCCATTTATCTAAATAAGCAGCAGAATGTACACTAGAATCTATTATGTCAACCGCTAAATGCAGACTCTTGAATAACTATTAGAGGGTGAGCTCATAAGGGCCTATCCCTGATTAAAATATATCTGACTGTTATCTACAGCCTGGCATTATGGTATAACGTAGAGCGTTTGTCCTCTCTGTGCCGATTTCCTTGTCTATGAAATCAAAGATGTCTATTAAAACACTTTTTTGAACATAATTAATTAAGAGGTTTGCAGGCACTTGGAAAATAATAAAGTGCTAAAGAAATTTAAGACCGCTATATGATTAAATGTCCATAACTTGACAACTATCTTTATCCTGCTTAATCCTTCTAAAAGAAGAAAAATAAGGGATTCTATAGTCTATGAAGACAATTTTCACATAATATTATTAAAAATATATCTTTGACAAATCTCTAATTTTGTAATCTGTCATGTCTGCATGATGAATTTTAAACTTCTTAAACTTTATGTATATATTGTCCAACAATAGTTTTCAAGCTTCATCAAAATTCAAGAGAGTCATTCAATATTTTAATGCATTTAATTAAACACTCAAAGCTCTGTCTTTTAAATCAAAGTAGATTTAAAGTACATAGACCCAATGAAGAGAAGTCAGTTTTTCTCTAAGAACAATTTCACTGACAGGTGCACAAAAAAGTCTCCAGTAGAATTTAATTATGTGAAGTAAATCCAGTGCATTGTACCTAGTATGGTACTTGACACAAAGTAGATACCTTAATTAAATATTAAGATTTTATACAGAAACATTTTCTCCAAATTAATAATTTGGAAGATACATATATAAGCATCTGATGCAATGTCCTAATCTTTGTACCAGCTGAGAGTACACATATATTTAGAAATGTGGACACTTTCAGTGTCTCTAATTACATCAAATTTAACAAAGATGCTCCATAGTATGCCCTGGTGAATTGAAAGGTATCACAGGTGTATACTTACTCAAAACAAAACAAAAACAAAAAGAAGCATCAGGGATGTCCTCGGGGTGTGAGAAGAAACTCAGCTGAAGTTCTTCTTCTCTTGATCTGGAAAAGCCTTGATCACATGCTATACCTCTGGGCCAATAAGCTGAAGTTTCTGGGCCATTTTTAGTCAGCCTCAGTGATCTGTATACTGGTAAACAGGGAAACAGTAGTTTTGGTATGAAAAGTTGAATGTTTAATAAGGCCCCTGATGATTTTTAAGGCTTATAGAAACTTTCATTTTATTCTTACCTTTTGACTTTAATATCACTTATAGCCAAATAGCTGAAGAAAGGCATGTAAGGTTTCTTAGGCTTGCTAACGTCTCATTTCCTAGACATTATTATCTTCCAGTTATCCTTGCTTTTTGACCCTTACATGCACCTTTGTTCTGACATTTGTATACCATGACATTACATAAAAACAACGAAACTCTATCTTGATGCTGGGGCCACCTTGGACCTAGAAGCAGCAATCTGCACTATGCTTCTCCAACCATCATCTAATTTTGCTAGCATTAAGACAATATGAATTATAATTCAAATATACTAAGCCTTTAATTGAAATTTTAGCCTTTAATTAAATGTATTATGTAAAACAATGTAAAATAAAATTTACATTTGTATTAACAAATAGACAAAATACACAACCTAACTATTACCAACCTCTATAACTGTGGCCTTGCTTAGAAAATCAATTCCTACTTTAAAAAATGAATTGGCTACAGTTTCCAAGCAGCAGATGAGTAGGTTTGGATCTAATTTTCTGCAACTGCTGAGTTAAACCTCCTGATGTCCTAATTTGCCTCTTCACTCTCTCTTTCCATTGGTCTTCAGAATCACCATCCCAACCGCTTTTCTATTCACCTCTTCTATAGCTTTCTCTATCTCATAACTTAGAATCCCCCCTTTTTTGCCTAATAATGTTCTCACCCTCAGAGAAAAGGTTGTGTATTTAACTTTATGTATAATTTAATTCCTAGAAGTGCCACCAGAACATCGTTTTCCAGGAAATATCAATGATTGTTTTCAAAGATCTTGGATATTAGAAACAAAAAGTATTCATTCACTTCTCCAGAATGTCTTGGAGTTAAGCATGAGGGATCTAACACAGTTGCAGTCTATTAAAGATGGCTTCAAATTTATTGCCACTCCTCCCACTGAGAGGTGAGGTCTAATTCCCCTGGCCTTGAATATGGGTTGGCCATAGAGACTTGCTTGATCAATATAATATGGAGGGAATGTTACTCTGAGATTTCAGAGGCTGAGTCATAAAAAGGCTTTGCGATCCTGCCCAGGTTTCTGGGAACACATGTTCTTAGAGCCTTTAGCCACCATGTAAAAAGTCTAGCTACCTTATTGCAGAGAACAAATGAGAGGCCCTGAGACTACCTAGAGAAAGAAAGGGCCCAGCTATGTCCAGTCTTCAAGCCATCTCTGCTAAAGTGAAAGACATCTGAGTGAAGCCATCTTGGACCATCCAGACAAAAGCTAAATACCACTGAGTGACTCCTGTCAATGCTGTGTTGGAGCAAAAAGATCCCACTGTAGAACTCTTCCCATTATTACAAAGACACAAAATAATGAAATATACTAGTATGATTGTTGCTTTCAGCCACTATATTTTGAGGATTGTTGGTTATGGAGCCATAGATCACTAAAACACATTTCAACATCAAATTCTCATTGGTCAGATGGCCAGTGACAATAGCAAGGTTCCTTTCAGAGCACTTATTACCTATAACAAAGATGCAGGTTATATTTGGTATTTTAATGATTCAAAATGTTGTGGCGCCTGGTAGAAATTATCTTGAAATATCTCAGCTACTAGTTAAACATTTAAGTTATAAGCCATCTTGTATTAAGTTCATTCTATTTTATAATCATTATGAATTTCTTTAAGAATCCTTGTTTGAAATCAGTAAGTGTGGTAGATTAGGAGTGAGGAACAACTATGTTTAGAATGAAAGTAACATAATTTAAAAACTCCAACTTCTGTTCAAAATCTCCCTAAGGATCAAATATAGTGTGTGTGTGTGTGTGTGTGTGTATGTGATATGTATATCTGCCTATATTTATTTTTTGACTTTGTTAGTGAGTTAATTTAAAGCCAAAACACAGTCTCAGTCTCACTAGGTCTTAGATTACCTGGCAAAATTTTTCACATTCTTTCATTTTTTATTTTTATGACTGTGTCTGCCAGTTAAACAGTCTGCTGGCATGAACTCTGAGCCTCCGACTGTTAAGCAATAGAAATGATGACAGAACAGCAATCAGTGCCTAGGCAACCTTCTCACATTCCGAGGACATCACTGATGCTTCTTTTTGTTTTTGTTTTGCTTTGAGTACATATACACCTACAGAAACATAGGACTGTCATTGTATTCAATTGCTAGGAAAGGCTTGATTTAATAGAACTTTCATGGAAACAGAAAAAGGAAATAAAGAAAGGTTATTTATGCTAAATGTGTTTAGTACAAATCAAAATTGAATTGTAAATGAGGCTGACAGCAACTTAGCAAAGAAGCATAATACTTTTTCTTTTCACCATTCATATCTTTACTCTCCTTGTTCCACCATTTTTATCACTTATACTCTTGAAAATCACAAACCAACCAAACAATCTTGATTTGCATGTGGACACTGTGGCACTAATTTGAGGTATTTTCCTTTTACTCTATACAATAAAAAATAAGCAAAATACAAAACATGATATAATTTTACCTTTAGTATTTAAGGATTTCTGATCATAATTTCTGTGAAATTGGCAAACATTTCTAACATCCAAATGTCCCATGAAAATGTACTTAGTCCTTTATGTTACTAATCTTTTTCAAAGTCAATCTGTTTGGCTTCTGAATATGAGAAGTGTAAGAGCTTTTAAAATACGGGCCATTAAAAGTTTCACATACCACTATAATAGAAGGGATATTTAAAAGATACAAGTTGAAATAAAAACAAGTCTATAGTTTCTAATTCCCGGATGAAGCAATTAGTTTCTAAAGCAAATATTGGGTATATCTGCACAAAAACAAAATCATAACTTCCCTAAAAGGAGAATCTGAATGGAAGTCCCTAGTAGTCTCTCCAAATTGCCAATGAAAATAACAATGAAGATACTAGAAATGTAAAATAAACTTCTGAAAAATGCATCAAACAACTTATGCATGACAAATGACAAATTTAATAGCAAGATCTTGAAGAAATTCCGTACTCACAATATGCTAATTAAGAAAAACCTATTCAGTTACCATCCCATAAAACATACTGCTTACAAAATTAAGAAGGGTTGTTTATATCTCCCATGCTGCCTATACATATACTGAAGATTCCAAGGAGCCTGCTACAGCATTACCAAGGAAACTGAATTTCCATGATTCTTAAATATGCCCCAGAATTTGGTTTACTTCTACCTATTCCATGCATAACCTCCTTTGTCACTCTTATAATGTGTTCTCTTGCTTTAGGAAATAGTACTGTCCTCAAACCTACTGATATAAAGGAAGTAAAGTACTGTTTTGGAAGTTCCTTGGGAGGAATAAACATAGTAAGGTACATAGGTTTGATGGCTACTTTTTATTTTTTATATTAAAACAAAACTAAAACAACAACAAAACAGGATATGGAGGTGAGAGAAGTTTTCATTTCTGGAGAATAGAGGATCTCCAGAAGAAAATTATTTAAAAAGTGGAAACTGACCTGAAGTTTGTAATCATCAACTTGCTGCTTTGCAATGTGAGACTAAGAAACTATGGAAGATTAAAGAACTAAAGTAATAACCATAACAAGTTAGAGGTCAGGGCCCTGGGAATAAAAACAGGAAGGAAAAATGTTCTGTGAAGATTCAGAAGAAGGATATGTCTCAGAAAATAATCTTCTGGAAGGTGGCATGCGCATTTCACAAATGGAGGCAATGAGAAAATTGATAATGCTTAACTAGAGGCTATCTCTTACAGTAAAGAACAAACATTTTAAAAAGGAAGATTGATCTAAAAGATATGAAAACCACAAGTGAGTCATTACCGAAGAAAATAATTTATTGAATAGAAATGAAGAAATAAAAACAATATTTAGGGGACCTTGAAGATGGCGGAAGAGCAAGACGCGGAGATCGCCTTCCTCCCCACGGATACACCAGAAATACATCTGCACGTGGAACAACTCCTGCAGAGCACCTACTGAAGGCTGGCAGAGGACCTCAGACCTCCCAAAAGGCAAGAAACTCCCCACGTACCTGGGTAGGGCAAAAGAAAAAAAGAAAAAACAGAGACAAAAGAATAAGGACGGCACCTGCGCCAGTGGGAGGGAGCTGTGAAGGATGAAAAGTTTCCACACACTAGGAAGACCCTCCGCGGGCGGAGACTGCGGGAGGCGGAGGGGGGGGGCTTCGGGACCGCGGAGTAGTGCACAGCGACGGGTGCGGAGGGCAAAGCAGGGAGATTCCCGCACAGAGGATTGGTGCCGACCGGCACTCACCAGCCCGAGAGGCTTGTCTGCTCACCCGCCCAGGCGGGCGGGGCTGCGAGCTGAGGCTCGGGTTTCGGTTTTGGACGGAGCGCAGGGAGAGGACTGGGGTTGGCGGCTTGAACATAGCCTGAAGGGGTTAGTGCACCACGACTAGCCGGGAGGGAGTTCGGGGAAAAGCCTGCACCTGCCGAAGAGGCAAGAGACTTTTTCTTCCCTCTTTGTTTCCTGGTGCGCGAGGAGAGGGGTTTATGAGCGCTGCTTAAAGGAACTCCAGAGACGGGCGCGAGCCGCAGCTAAAAGCGCGAACCCCAGAGACGGGCGCGAGCCGCGGCTAAAAGCGCGGACCCCAGAGACGGGCGGGAGACGCTAAGGCTGCTGCTGCCGCCACCAAGGGGCCTGTGTGCGAGCACAGGTCACTCTCCACACCCCTCTTCCGCGGAACCTGTGCAGCCCGCCACTGCCAGGTTCTCGGGAACCAGGGACAACTTCCCCGGGAGAACGCACGGCGGGCCTCAGGCTGGTGCAACGTCACGCCGGCCTCTGCCGCAACGTCACGCCGCCTCTGACGCCACAGGCCCGCCCCGCACGCAGTGCCCCTCCTTCCCCCCCCTCACCCCCGGCCTGAGTGAGCCAGAGCCCCCGAATCAGCGGCCCCTTTAACCCTGTCCTGTCTGAGCAAAAAACAGACGCCCTCCAGCGACCTACATGCAGAGGCAGGGCCAAATCCAAAGCTGAGCTACTGTGAGCTGTGAGAACAAAGAAGAGAAAGGGAAATCTCTCCCAGCAGCCTCAGAAGCAGCGGATTAAAGCTCCACAATCAACTTGATATACCCTGCATCTGTGGAATACCTGAATAGACAAGGAATGATCCCAAATTGAAGAGGTGGAATTTAGGAGCGAGATCTATGATTTTTTTCCCTTTTCCTCTTTTTGTGAATGTGTACGTGTATGCTTTTGTGTGAGAGCTTGTCTGTATACTCTTGCTTCCACCATTTGTCCTAGGGCTCTATCCGTCCATGGTTTTTTAAAAAAAATTTTTTTCTCAATAATTAATTTTAATTGTAATAACTTTATTATACTTTACCTTCGTTCCTTCTTTCTTTCTTTCTTTCTTTCCGTCCTTCCCTCCTTTAGACAACGAATCGCCCCAAATTGAGGAGGTGGTCTCTGAGAGCAAGATTTATGATTTTTCCCCCTTTACCTCTTTTTGTGAAGGTGTATGTGTATGCTTCTGTATAAGATTTTCTCTGTATAGCTTTGCTTCCAACATTTGTCCTAAGGTTCTATCCGTCCCTCTTTTTTTTTTTTTTCTAAATATTTTTTAATTCAATAACTATATTATACTTTATTTTATTTTTACTGTATCTTCTTTCTTTCTGTCTTTTTTCCTTCTTTCCCTCCTTCCTTCCTTCCTTCCTTCCTCCCTCCCTCCCTCCTTTCTTTCCTTCTTTGCTTCTTTCTTCCTTCCTTCCTTTCCTCCTTTCCTTCTTTCTTTCCTCATACTTCTACTAATTCTCTCTACTTTTTCTCCCTTTTATTCTGAGCCGTGTGGATGAAAGGCTCTTGGTGCTCCAGCCAGGAGTCAGGGCTCTGCCTCTGAGGTAGGAGAGCCAACTTCAGGACACTGGTCAACAAGAGACCTCCCAGCTCCACATAATATTAAACGGTGGAAATCTCCCAGAGACCTCCATCTTAACACCAGCACCCAGCTTCACTCAACGACCAGCAAGCCACAGTGCTAGACAACCTATGCCAAACAACTAGCAAAACAGGAACACAACCCCACCCATTAGCAGAGAGGCTGCCTAAAATCATAATAAGGCCACAGACACCCCAAAACACACCACCAGACATGAACCTGCCCACTAGAGAGACAAGATCCAGCCTCATCCACCACAACACAGGCACTAGTCCCCTCCACCAGGAAGCCTACACAACCCACTGAACCAACCTTAGCCACTGGAGACAGACATCAAAAACAACGGGAACTACGAACGTGCAGCCTGCAAAAAGGAGACCCCAAACACAGTAAGATAAGCAAAATGAGAAGACAGAAAAACACACAGCAGATGAAGGAGCAAGATAAAAATGCACTAGACCTAACAAATGAAGAGGAAATAGGCAGTCTACCTGAAAAAGAATTCAGAATAATGATAGTAAGGATGATCCGAAATCTTGGAAGTAGAATGGACAAAATGCAAGAAACAGTTAACAAGGACCTAGAAGAAATAAAGATGAAACAAGCAATGATGAACAACGCAATAAATGAAATTAAAAGTACTCTAGATGGGATCAATAACAGAATAACTGAGGCAGAAGAACGGATAAGTGACCTGGAAGATAAAATAGTGGAAATAACTACTGCAGAGCAGAATAAAGAAAAAAGAATGAAAAGAACTGAGGACAGTCTCAGAGACCTCTGGGACAACATTAAACGCACCAACATTTGAATTATAGGGGTTCCAGAAGAAGAAGAGAAAAAGAAAGGGACTGAGAAAATATTTGAAGAGATTATAGTTGAAAACTTCCCTAATATGGGAAAGGAAATAGTTAATCAAGTCCAGGAAGCACAGAGAGTCCCATACAGGATAAATACAAGGAGAAATACGCCAAGACACATATTAATCAAACTGTCAAAAATTAAATACAAAGAAAGCATATTAAAAGCAGCAAGGGAAAAACAGCAAATAACACACAAGGGAATCCCCATAAGGTTAACAGCTGATCTCTCAGCAGAAACCCTACAAGCCAGAAGGGAGTGGCAGGACATACTGAAAGTGATGAAGGAGAAAAACCTGCAACCAAGACTACTCTACCCAGCAAGGATCTCATTCAGATTTGATGGAGAAATTAAAACCTTTACAGACAAGCAAAAGCTGAGAGAGTTTAGCACCACCAAACCAGCTTTACAACAAATGCTAAAGGAACTTCTCTAGACAAGGAACACAAGAGAAGGAAAAGACCTATAATAACGAACCCAAAACAATATAGAAAATGGGAATAGGAACATACATATCGATAATTACCTTAAATGTAAATGGACTAAATGCTCCCACCAAAAGACACAGATTGGCTGAATAGATACAAAAACAAGACCCTTATATATGCTGTCTACAAGAGACCCACTTCAGACCTAGAGACACATACAGACTGAAAATAAGGGGATGGAAAAAGATATTCCATGCAAATGGAAACCAAAAGAAAGCTGGAGTAGCAATTCTCATATCAGACAAAATAGACTTTAAAATAAGGACTATTACAAGAGACAAAGAAGGACACTACATAATGATCAAGGGATCAATCAAAGAAGAAGATATAACAATTGTAAATATTTATGCACCCAACATAGGAGCACCTCAATACATAAGGCAAATACTAACAGCCATAAAAGGGGAGATTGACAGTAACACATTCATAGTAGGGGACTTTAACACCCCACTTGCACCCATGGACAGATCATCCAAAATGAAAATAAATAAGGAAACACAAGCTTTAAATGATACATTAAACAAGATGGACATAATTGATATTTATAGGACACTCCATCCAAAAACAACAGAATACACATTTTTCTCAAGTGCTCATGGAACATTCTCCAGGATAGATCATATCTTGGGTCACAAATCAAGCCTTGGTAAATTTAAGAAAATTGAAATTGTATCAAGTATCTTTTCTGACCACAACGCCATGAGACTAGATATCAATTACAGGAAAAGATCTGTAAAAAATACAAACACATGGAGGCTAAACAATACACTACTTAATAATGAAGTGATCACTGAAGAAATCAAAGAGGAAATTAAAAAATACCTAGAAACAAATGACAATGGAGACACAACGACCCAAAACCTATGGGAGGCAGCAAAAGCAGTTCTAAGGGGGAAGTTTATAGCAATACAAGCCCACCTTAAGAAGCAGGAAACATCTCGAATAAACAACCTAACCTTGCACCTCAAGCAATTAGAGAAAGAAGAACAAAAAAACCCCAAAGCTAGCAGAAGGAAAGAAATCATAAAAATCAGATCAGAAATAAATGAAAAAGAAATGAAGGAAACGATAGCAAAGATCAATAAAACTAAAAGCTGGTTCTTTGAGAAGATAAACAAAATAGATAAACCACTAGCCAGACTCATCAAGAAAAAAAGGGAGAAGATTCAAATCAATAGAATTAGAAATGAAAAAGGAGAAGTAACAACTGACACTACAGAAATAAAAAAAATCATGAGAGATTACTACAAGCAGCTCTATGCCAATAAAATGGACAATCTGGAAGAAATGGACAAATTCTTAGAAATGCACAACCTGCCAAGACTGAATCAGGAAGAAATAGAAAATATGAACAGACCAATCACAAGCACTGAAATTGAAACTGTGATTAAAAATCTTCCAACAAACAAAAGCCCAGGACCAGATGGCTTCACAGGTGAATTCTATCAAACGTTTAGAGAAGAGCTAACACCTATCCTTCTCAAACTCTTCCAAAATATAGCAGAGGGAGGAACGCTCCCAAATTCCTTCTATGAGGCCACCATCACCTTGATACCAAAACCAGACAAGGATGTCACAAAGAAAGAAAACTACAGGCCAATATCACTGATGAACATAGATGCAAAAATCCTCAACAAAATACTAGCAAACAGAATCCAACAGCACATTGAAAGGATCATACACGATGATCAAGTGGGGTTTATTCCAGGAATGCAAGGATTCTTCAATATACGCAAATCTATCAATGTGATAAACCATATTAACAAATTGAAGGAGAAAAAACATATGATCATCTCAATAGATGCAGAGAAAGCTTTCGACAAAATTCAACACCCATTTATGATAAAAACCCTGCAGAAAGTAGGCATAGAGGGAACTTTCCTCAACATAATAAAGGCCATATATGACAAGCCCACAGCAAACATCATCCTCAATGGTGAAAAACTGAAAGCATTTCCACTAAGATCAGGAACAAGACAAGGTTGCCCACTCTCACCACTCTTATTCAACATAGTTTTGGAAGTTTTAGCCACAGCAATCAGAGAAGAAAAGGAAATAAAAGGAATCCAAATCGGAAAAGAAGAAGTAAAGCTGTCACTGTTTGCAGATGACATGATACTATACATAGAGAATCCTAAAGATGCTACCAGAAAACTACTAGAGCTAATCAATGAATTTGGTAAAGTAGCAGGATACAAAGTTAATGCACAGAAATCTCTGACATTCCTATATACTAATGATGAAAAATCTGAAAGTGAAATCAAGAAAACACTCCCATTTACCATTGCAACAAAAAGAATAAAATATCTAGGAATAAACCTACCTAAGGAGACGAAAGACCTGTATGAAGAAAATTATAAGACACTGATGAAAGAAATTAAAGATGATACAAATAGATGGAGAGATATACCATGTTCTTGGATGGGAAGAATCAACATTGTGAAAATGACTCTACTACCCAAAGCAATCTACAGATTCAATGCAATCCCTATCAAACTACCACTGGCATTTTTCACAGAACTAGAACAAAAAATTTTGCAATTTGTATGGAAACACAAAAGACCCCGAATAGCCAAATCAATCCTGAGAACGAAAAACGGAGCTGGAGGAATCAGGCTCCCTGACTTCAGACTATACTACAAAGCTACATTAATCAAGACAGTATGGTACTGGCACAAAAACAGAAATATAGATCAATGGAACAGGATAGAAAGCCCAGAGATAAACCCACGCACATATGGACACCTTATCTTTGATAAAGGTGTCAGGAATGTACAGTGGAGAAAGGACAGCCTCTTCAATAAATGGTGCTGGGAAAACTGGACAGGTACATGTAAAAGTATGAGATTAGATCACTCCCTAACACCATACACAAAAATAAGCTCAAAGTGGATTAAAGACCTAAATGTAAGGCCAGAAACTATCAAACTCTTAGAGGAAAACATAGGCAGAACACTCTATGACATAAATCACAGCAAGATCCTTTCTGACCCACCTCCTAGAGTAAAGGAAATAAAAACAAAAATAAACAAATGGGACCTAATGAAACTTCAAAGCTTTTGCACAGCAAAGGAAACCATAATCAAGACCAAAAGACAACCCTCAGAATGGGAGAAAATATTTGCAAATGAAGCAACTGACAAAGGATTAATCTCCAAAATTTACAAGCAGCTCATGCAGCTCAATAACAAAAAGCAAACAACCCAATCCAAAAATGGGCAGAAGACCTAAATAGACATTTCTCCAAAGAAGATATACAGAATGCCAACAAACACATGAAAGAATGCTCAACATCATTAATCATTAGAGAAATGCAAATCAAAACTACAATGAGATATCATCTCACACCAGTCAGAATGGCCATCATCAAAAAATCTAGAAACAATAAATGCTGGAGAGGGTGTGGAGAAAAGGGAACACTCTTGCACTGCTGGTGGGAATGTGAATTGGTTCAGCCACTATGGAGAACAGTATGGAGGTTCCTTAAAAAACTACAAATAGAATTACCATATGACCCAGCAATCCCACTACTAGGCATATACCCTGAGAAAACCAAAAATCAAAAAGAGTCATGTACCAAAATGTTCATTGCAGCTCTATTTACAATAGCCAGGAGATGGAAACAACCTAAGCGCCCATCATCGGATGAATGGATAAAGAAGATGTGGCACATATATACAATGGAATATTACTCAGCCTTAAAAAGAAATGAAATTGAGCTATTTGTAATGAGATGGATAGACCTAGAGTCTGTCATACAGAGTGAAGTAAGTCAGAAAGAAAAAGACAAATACCGTATGCTAACACATATACATGGAATTTAAGGGGGAAAAAAATGTCATGAAGAATCTAGGGGTAAGACAGGAATAAAGACGCAGACCTCCTGGAGAACGGACTTGAGGATATGGGGAGGGGGAAGGGTGAGCTTTGACAGGGCGAGAGAGAGTCATGGACATATACACACTAACAAACGTAGTAAGGTAGATAGCTAGGGGGAAGCAGCCGCAAGGCACAGGGATATTAGCTCGGTGCTTTGTGACAGCCTGGAGGGGTGGGATAGGGAGAGTGGGAGGGAGGGAGACGCAAGAGCGAAGACATATGGGAACATATGTATATGTATAACTGATTCACTTTGTTATAAAGCAGAAACTAACACACCATTGTAAAGCAATTATACCCCAATAAAGATGTTTAAAAAAAAACAAAAAAAAAACCAATATTTAAAATAAAGAGCCATTCTTGAAGAAAATAGTTAAAGAAGAAATAATAAATAGAAGAAGAAATGAATAAGAGAATAAACTCGCCAACATGACAAACTTAGGTTTTTAGATTAAAAAATTTAAGTGTCAGATATACTAACTTTAAAAAAAAAAATCCACTTGTATCTTGGTGGAATTTATGAACTCATATGATAAAGAGAAATATATATATAAACTATACAGAGAGAAGAGTTTATATATAAAAGAAAAAATATCAGCATAGGAATCAACTTCTCATCCACAATACTAAAAACTAGATGTCAGCAGAATTTACAGACTTAAGAAAAATAGCAGACTATATTCTGAAAACTTTTCCAGCTACCGAACTGAACAAAGTGGAAAAATTACCTCAATCTCTCTTTCCACACAAACACAAGCACACAGACCTGGGTATTAAGAAAGTAAGGGAAAACCAGCCAATGCAAACTTAGCATGAATTAAGAGCTGCCCAGAAGATATTTCCTGACAAAAATCCATGGGCCAACAATAACGTGGAAGGTAGAACTGACATTCTTGAGGACACTGCAGTGCTTTAATTCATTGCAGGATGGAACAGGCTAGAAAATATCTTCCTTCTTGCCAAATTGTATTTCTTGATTATGCATCTGGATGGAAAATAAAGGCAATTTCCCATAAGGATTTATAACCCAGCCTTGTCCTATGTATGTTTAGGATTTGAATGTACATTATGTCTGATCTGAAAACCACAAGCCCAGAAAATATTTTCAAGTGTTCACTCGCTAGCAGTCCTCTAGTCCACCAGACAGAAGAAATTGAAAATTCTCCCTGGAGGAATACAGCTTAAACTCATACTCATCAGTTCACCCAACAGATCCCTGAAAAAAGGAATGCACATGAAAACCTCAGAGAATAAACAGAAATAAGCCAATGAATTAGACCCATGAGTATCTCAGATATAGATATTGTCAGGAAGGGATATAAAATAAATCTATGTAAAAGTTAATAAAATGAAAGGGGTACTAGAAACATAAGCAAATAATTAGGAACTATAAATATGGCAAGATAAATATAAAATAAGTAGATGTTAAAATATTTTTTTAGTTAAAAATGTATAGGTTAATTGATGGGCAGATCAGAAATAACTGAATATAGAAGTAGTTAATTAGAAAATAGACCTGAAGAAATTACCTAAATGTATACGAAAAACTACCAGATATGGTGGATTGGGGGTTAGAAAGTGTGTGCTGTTTTTCCAAGACAGAGGTTTCTGTGTCATGGATGAGCAACAAGGGAGTGCTAGCTTTTAACAGAGAGGCGTGGGCCACTTCTGTAGCACACATGATTGAGAAGAATTTTGAGACTGCAGAGAGAATCAAACCAAGAATCCCCACCCCACCTCTATGAGTTCTGTTCCTTCTAGGGCCTTGACCTTGGTGTAGTAGACATGCCAGAATTGAGAATCCAAACATCTCAGGAACTGTGTGAGCTATTCTTAAATTTATTCCTTGGGCTTTAGATTTAGCTTTTCCTGCCTCAGGCTGCAGATGAAACTCTGACTTCCACATGTCACCTTAAACTGCTGATTTATCACCCTCAGTTTTTCACTCAATGCCCCTATAGCACCCAGGCATCCGAGTCTATAGTCCTTTTAAAAATTTATATTTTGCCCCAAATTCCAAACACCTAGATATTGGAGGCCCATTGCACTCCTTATATCACTACTCCATTAGTATTTACCCTTGGAAAAGATTCAATAATTATACTGAAATAACATTCCAGGGGTTGCCAATACTTTACCTACTATCAATGTTGGGGGTCTTAATTGCAACCAGTCAATGGATAAATGTGATTTTTAGGACTACATTTTTAAAAAAATAAACTTTATTATTTAGAAGAGTTTTAGATTTACAGAAAAACTGGAAAGGTAAGTACACAGAATTCCCATACACCTCCATATCTGATTTCCCCTGTTATTAACAACTTAGTATCGTATGCTTGTTATAAATAATGAATAAACATCAATTATTATTATAATATAAAGTCCATAGTTTATTCATATGTCCTCAGTTTTTAGGTAATGTTGTTTTTCTGAAGCAGGATCCCATCCAGACTACCACATTACACTTCACTGTCATGTCTCCTTTGACTCCCCTTGGCTGCAACACATTTTCAGACTTTACTTATTTTTGATGACTTCATCAGTTGAGAGGAGTAATGGTCAGTTATACTGTAGGATGTTTCTCAGTTGAAATTAGTTTGGTGTTCTCATAATTGGACATGGGTTATGGGTTTTGAGGAGGACAATCACTGTGGTAAAATGCCATTTTCATCACATTTTATGAAGTGGTCTTGTATATTACCCAGTCTCAAGTACACATTGCATCATCATATCCTACAATTTTTCTTTTCAAGTAACTGCAATCATTCCTTAACTTTCATTTAGCACATCTTACTTGTGACCACAAACTCATATATATCCTTCCCACTCCCTCTACCACCTAATCTCCACAATTCTTTGTCCACTGACATATTCAATCTATTTACCCCTTCAGCATCCTGACTCTGCTCTACTTCCTCAGCTTAAGTTCTGTGATCATGATAATCACTTCCTTGAAAATATCCTGCTTTCCCATCTGTACATTGACTATCATCACGCTCACTTGATAAAGTCACCCTTGATTATATATAATCCAGCCTACTCCACACCCACACCCATGCAACTGAATACAGCTATAGAAAAAAATAAATTGTATTAAGTCCCACTTTAAATTATGACTGTTATCATGAAGTAGTCTCTAAATGTTGTAAAACAAATACATTGTAGTTTTCTAACCATGTATTCCACCATTTCCCTAGATAAATATTTCACTTTTCTCTACCTTGAAAACTACAACACATCTTCCCCCATGCTCACTCTCAGTTAATGAACTTTTCCTATTTTACTGAGAAAAATTAAGCAATCAGAAACAAACGTCCACAGACTCCCACAACCTACCTTCCCACCTGTTACTATAGTGAACCATCTGTGCTCTATATGAAGCCAATATCTCCACTTGTGTGTAGATTTCATCCCCTCTCAGTTACTTAAGGAAGTGGTTCCAAGGATTCTTCCCTCTCTCCTGCTTTGTTAATTTTCCCTCTTTATCATTTCTTTCAATTTAGGAATATGCTGTTATCTCTCCAATATTATATAAAAATAATATGCCATAATTTGCTCAGTTTTCTCCCAGGTTTCTCCCACTTCTTTGTTCCTTCTGCAGAAAATCCCTTGAAATAAATATCTTTACTCATTATCTTTATCTCTAATTTTTCTGTTCTAGATCTCTCCTAAATTCACTCAAATCAGGCTTTTGTTTTCCCATTCCATTGGTCATGTGTAGGTCATCAATAACTTCATAATCACTACATCAATATAACATGGCTAATTTTAAATACTATATTATTTGAAGTCTTGGACACAGTTTATCACTCTCTCCTTTCTACACTCAATTTCTAATACACCACACTCACCTGGTTGTGTTCCTACCACACTGATTCTCAGTCTACTTTTCTTCTTTGTCTTTTTATCTCAAAGACCTTAATATTAAAGAATGCCATGATTCAGTCCTTGGTTTTCTTCTCTGCTTTAACTACACTAACTCCCTTTGGGATGTCTTTAAAAACTTTCTAAACTCTAATAACTCACAAATTTATATTTATGGCTCAGATTTATTTCCTTAAATCCAGATTCATATCCACTCTTTCCTCAATATCTCCACTTGGTCTAATAAATATCAACATTTCATATCCAAAGTGAACTTTTGTTAATGTCTCTCAAACACATCCCATACATAATCCACCCCCCCTGAGTTAAAAACAGATTTTAATCTAATTGTTCAAGCTTAATACCTCATAATATTTCTCTAACAAGCCAAATATAATATTACAGGAAATCATTCTGATTGCCTTCACAATTTATCTGTATTACTTGTTAGAATCTCATGATAAATGTCTTGGTACTTTACACCCATCATCATCTTTTAGGTACTTTTTTGCAATAAAGTTGTGTTTCCCTGTTTGCAACATTTCCCTCTTCAGTCTGTATCTGAAAGAACAGAGTGATCCTTTCAACATATGATAATGTTTTCCTTTTCTTTAAAGCCACCTGATGGTTCCACACCTCACCAAAAGTGAAAGCCAAAATCCATACAATAACACACAGAAACCAGTGCAAAAAGCATTATCTCTTTTAAGTTCACATTCTACTACTCTGATCCTCACACCCTCTGCCACTACCACACTTTCCTCTATGCATTTCCTCAAACATACTGGGCATCTTCTTGCCATTATACTTTAGTGCCAAATAATTCTCCTGTGTGGTACAATTTCATTTCAATATCTTCATGAAAAAGTACTTTTTCGACTTCAAATTATTGCTAACATTCTATGTTTTCCATGAGCTTATCCTAACTAACCTATTTAAAATGGCAATTCATGAACTCTAAACTCATTTATTTTTCCATAAATTTGTTGCTTCTTAACATTTTATAATTTAAACAAAAGAATAACACCTGGAATTTGGTATGCTCTCAACAAATATTTATTGAATGAATGAAGATTGAAAATTAAGGGGAATTCCCTGGCAGTCCAGTGATCTGGTCAGCACTTTCACTGCCTGGTCGGGAACTAAAATCTCACAAGTCGTGCATAGCGGCCAAATAAATAAATAAATAAATATCCTTAAGACTCTTGATAGTTTTATAGCCCAGGGTTATCTTTCTCAAGAACCTGGGAATCATTTCTTTGAAATGTAATCATCAAGGAAAAGAATACCCCTCTTCCCAGTCCCTGTAGAAGGGTAGGAGCCTGCTTCAATGGGTGCCTTGCTTCAAGTTGTAAAGCCAAGTAACAAACAGAAATAGCCTACCATCTCCTCCTTACCCTGATTCTCGAAAACCTACCACCTCTTATTTCAGCAGAATTCAGCTCAAACTCAGTTCTGGATTCTGTCAACTGTAATAACCTTAAATAAAGTATTTCTTGCCTGTTAAAAAAAAGAAGAAGAAAATTTGGGTGAAAAAAGTTATACCAGTTAAAAAAGAGCTGGAGTTCAAGCTGAGATTATAATAAATGACAAAGAAGAATATTATAAATTGGCAAGAAAAAATAGAACAAGGAGATAAAAATAATATACACTAACCTAAAATAATTTTATGACTATTATTTGAGGTACAGATATTTTTATGATAAAGACATCATTTTATTCTTATTTTACCAATGTTCTTTGTATCTGAGATAGCTATATCATGTTTCAAATGCTTTTCAGTATCTATTATGTTTTCTGAAATTTGAACTGTCAATACTCATACTTTTATTCTCATCAAATCTATTAATGTGAATAATTTCAACTCTTTCTATCTCCACTATCTTTTGAAAACACATTCCCCTTCTAAATTACTGTATACATTAATTATTATTCTTTACATAATTTACTCTCTCCTTATTCAAAATTCAGGTCCCATAAGGGCAGGTAACTTCGTACATGTTGTATCACATGGTCATTAGTAGGTACTCTATAAAAATATGCTGAATAAATGAATTATTATTATACTTTCAATTACTAAACTATCCTTGAAATTCTAGGATATTTAATTCTTGGGATATGTTACATTGTTCAGTTAATACACTGCTCAATAAAGTTTACTTAAGTGTATTGGTATTTTAAAATCCATATTCTTATAAATTATGGGCCTATATTTTACTTTACTGCATTGTCATTATTATGATTTTGTATCAAACTATTAGTATTATAAAATAAGTTTGAAAACTTTTTTCCTATGCCCTGCTTTAGTTTTGAGCCTGGAAAATTGTTTCTCTGAAAAAAACCCTTAGTGGTTTAGTAAATTTAACTTAGGATATCTCATCACTAACATCCTGGTACTAATAAATTTGTCAATGGCCTAGCAACATAAGATCTTGACAATGCTATTTTCATTGGTTTAAAATTAAGATCTAAACTTAATTATCAAATATTATTCTTCTGATTATATAAATTTAAAATATTTTTATGTTGACACTTTCTATGTGATCAACAAGAAAGTAAATTAAGTATACAATACAATTTTTGTACTTGTTCAATAATTTATCTATGAACTTCTTAATAACATTTTTAATGAAGAAGAAACCAGATAGATAATTTAGTTTTATTACAAATTGTTGCATGAAGAGTTATTAAATTTAAAGTGTTTATGCATATTTTTGTATGTGTTAATATCTGTAGTTACACTTGGAAACCATGAGGAAATCTTTGTAGTTCCTTTTGAGGAAATAGCTTGAGACTAGATTAAGAGAGTATATTAAGAGACTAGATTAAGAAAGTGTAAAGTCATCTGTTATAATGCATGTAATAAGTTTGGACCTAATGATGAGAATGAACCTGGCATGTTGAAAGAACATGAGGAAAGTCAGTGAGTCTGGAGCAGGGTGAGTTAGGGTGAGAGTGGTATAAGAAGATTTTAGAGGTAGGTTGGAACCAGATCATTCCATGTATAACATGGAATAACATGGAAATGCCTTCTGAGGTTTTTCCAAATGTAGTTTTCATTTCAATTACAATTCATTTTTTTTCATATAATTAACACACACAATAACTCTACAGCAATACTTTATATTTAAAATGTACAGACACTGTTATTTTTAACCTTGAAATCTCTTAGGTAAGAGTAAGTACATATTAAAATTATATGATATGTTGACATAATATATCTCTTACATGAAATCAAAGCCAAGTAATTTCCTATGACAATTTTATTCAAGTAGTAAGTTTGTTTGGTTCATACCAAAGGAAACAGTTATTTCAAGAAAATTAATTATTTTTACTAGAAGATGGTTCAAAGTTAAAGTTAGTTTCCATTCTGAAAGTTCTACACTTTTTATAAGTTTAGATAAGTTTTAAGCAATTAAACATCTGGTAATGTAGGACTTATAACTTATTCCTTGTCTCAGTTTTCCTTAGAGTAAACCACGGGAATATGAAAATCAAATTTTGTAGTGTCATATATTTTGTGTTGCTTAGTCTGTTTTAAAACTTGCATTGCTTAAGGAAAAAAGCTTAGGAAAATTGGCAGGTTTTGAATACAAAAGAAATGTAGAGATATTCAGATCTGTGATCCAAGAAAATCAATTAAATATCAATGGAAAATTGTCCATTATATGTGTCAAAATATGTACTGTTTCAGGAAACTTTAATTAATTTTAAAAAATGAATTCAGACATATGACACTAAACATATATTTTCCCTGGGTAAGGATGCAAAGTAAAAAAAATGGTTTGAGAGTTTTATATTTTTAAAGTATCAGAAAAATAAATTTATATCTCACTTCTGGCATGGTAAAGACAGATTTATAATATCAGAAAGATGAGACATAGTTCAATTACTTCCCCCCCAAATATCTATAGATTTACATCTCAAACAATATAGAGAATTATAAAAGTAGTATGGCACTTTTTAATTTATGTTTTAAAATTGAATATACTAAAGAAGGTACATTCTCTAACAAATCAATGTAATGGCAATTTTAATGTTTTACAAATTAACTATTTGTTCAGTTGCAGTTTCTTGGTCAGAACTACAAATAAAAATACTGCTTCCATATTTAGCAAGAAAAAAAAGACAGAAAACACAAAATTTTGTCTCTATAAGGAAGCAAATTAGATAAAATTTGTAACATAGTATATACTAAGTAGCAAAGTTCAACTGTATATGGGCTGTTCTTTCATGTTAAGAAAGAACAAAAATTTCTTTTTAGTTAAGAGGGTGTTGATGCAAAAATATTCCATTAATTCCTTTTTAAAATGAACAATACTTAAATGTCCTGAGGCAGATGAGAATCTAATTTATTTTTAGCAACAATCAGAAATTATGAATTATTTTACAGTCACTATGACATTTTTGAGTTAACCTTCACAGTTATAGATTTAAAATCTAATCTAGTTCTATAGCTACGTTTTCAAACAAGACATCTGCACATGAATATCTTGTTAAAATAATAAAACTTGACATGTCAAAACATGAACACGTTATCTTATTTCCCCTTCTCCAGGCTTGCCTATTCTCACTGCAATGTAAAATAAGACCACAGATTCAGAATTGAAAATCTTCTATCTATAATTTTAAAGATGTTTTAAAAGTCTGCATTGCAAGAAGGAAGAAAAAAATGTTTACAAGTCAGGGGCTGGGGTCACTACATCCCCTAACACATCAAAATTACAGATGTGTTTTGTCTAGACCACCACCTAAGACTCCTTCTGAGAAAGGCTTTGTGAGAATAAAGGAAGAAGACTTCCTGACACTCAGGATGAGTGGAGTTCATGGCATGAAAGTGGTGAAAAGAGACTGCCTGGCATTCAGGGAGGGGAGATGTGTGCTGACATTCTGTAGAGAAGATGACATAGTAATAAATGATGAAAGTTCAAAAGAAAGGTATTTGAAAGGCATGTTGATAAGAAACATTTGGGAAGTATTGCTTTGTCTCTACGTGATAAAACATTTCTTCAGAAAATATTTCTTCTCATAAAACGGTGTTGATTTTATCAACATTCCTGCCTTGCATCAGGAACACAGTTAACAAATCACTGTAACCATTTCTGAGGTTACCTCCATTTGATCTTTCCTTTCTATTTCACTTTTCACAACCAAACTCCTGGTTTTGTCCTTAATCACACCATATAGTGATAAGAATGTGTTCACTCTCCCCTTGTTTCCCTGTCTTCAGTCAAACAGGAATAAACTTTTAAGAGCACAATTTTGTCCTCAGTCTTTTTATAAAAATATGTGGACACTTTAATCTCTGAAAAAAAATCCAATTATATTGTCTTCTAAGTTCTGCATAAACAAAATTGCTAACTTCAAATTGAATTATATGTGGTGTCTAATATTTGGAACATGTTAAATTAATACATCTCTTAATTTTATGAAGACATATTTCCTGTTTTTGCTATAAACTTAACATTTAAATAAAGTAATTATGCTGTGTGTGTGTTGAGGGCACAAAGTTTGCATCTAAGCCCATTTAAACAAGCCCCTTATAATCATGTACACACACAAAACCAAGCCATATGTGCTGAATATGTGCCCAACAACTTATTCTCCTGTTTTGTTTTTTTGTTGTTGTTGTTGTTGTTGTTTGTTTTTTGTGTTTTGGTTTTCAGAGAGGGAGTCTGTGTACAAGGGAGGATAATAATATGGCTTTTTAAAAGAAGAAAATAAAATATTTGAATCATATTTTAAAAATATGTTTCTATGTGGGTTTTTCATATATCTTGAATATGTTTACAAGCTCTTTTATACAAAATATTCCATGACTGCATATCATTTGTTCTATCATATTATTGTACAATAATTGTTGACATATAGATTATTAATAGTTTTTGCTAATTTGCTGGGTTTTGTCTTGTTTGCTCTCTGAGCCATTCCAACCCTACCCTCCTCTGTATCTCAGGAAAGAGACTCCTGCAGCCTGTGTGTGGGGAGTTCCTAGGTCAGCTGACTTCTGGCTGGCTGGGTCAGTGGGACATTGAAAGGCAGGAGGAAGAGAGAGAGAGTACTTCTCTTCTGTCTGCATTGGGTGGTACCTCTATCATCAGCTTCATTTTCCCTGCACGGGAAAGGCCATGGTGACAGGGGATCTCCACCTCTGGGTTCTGGTAGCCTTCTTCCTCTGTCCCTCCAACCTAGAGTGGTGAAGACCACCTGCTCTTATCAAACTTATAATTCCGTGATTGGCATCTCAGCTATTCCTATATAGCCAGTTCTCTATATTAAATTCCCTCCATTTTGCTTACTGGTATTGATAATTAAGAATATTCTTGTGTATAAATCTTGGCATATCTTGATGTTATTTTGTGTGTAAAGACCTCTAAGTTAATTGCTTGATCAAAAGTTGTGCTCTTGATATATATTGCCAAACTATCAACCAGAAGTTTTGCATTCAATAAGTTTTAAGAGTAGGCTTTAAGAATTCCTATTCACTTTCAACAATGAATGAAATTAGCATTAAAATATACACAACGTTGTGATTTCATAGTTTAACATGTCATTTCAGCTTTTCTTAGTTTGTATTTCTTTGATTTCTGTGGAGGTTGCAAAAAACATCTGATATGCTTTTATTAGGCAGTTTACGGTATTAAATAAATTCTGACACATATATTAACTCCAAATTAAAGATGGAAGCATGCATCAAAATCATATCATGGATGCTTTCTTTCATAATTGAAATTAATTCTGTCTCCTAAGTCTGCCCTTGTGATTTTAGTGCACTACTACTGAGTGGTGGCAAGGGTGCTTCAAATCTCTGATCAGCTCCACTTTAAATTATAAATAGACGCCTGAAGAATAAAACCTCATTAAATATAATACATTTAATAAAGGAGAAAAAGCAGTAATTTGATAGAGTATTGTAATGGACAGATTAGTGGAAAAGGCAGTTTAAAATTGTGTTTATTATAACAAAAGTAACACTTGAATTTTAACCTGTTTACAAAAAACAGAGAAACAAAACAAATCAGCCATCATTCTCTTCTAAATAGGAGAAACCCATTGTTAACGTTGTTGTCATTTCAGTTTATGAGATCTTTTCCACCTATTATATAAAAAGAAGTTTAGAAAAAATTTATATATGTGTATATACATCTATATACATAAAATATATGTATAACATATACTATGTGTATATATATATATAATACTATATATGGGAGTTTCTTTGGCCAGTAAATAATTTGTAACATATTTTTAAAATGTTTATTGGAATATAGTTGATTTGCTTTACAATATTGTGTTAGTTTCTGCTATACAGCAAAGTGAATCAGTTATACGTATACATATATCCCCTCATTTTTAGAATTCCTTCCCATTTAGGTCACCACAGAGCACTGAATAGAGTTTCTTGTGCTCTACAGTAGGTTCTCATTAGATATCTATTTTATACATAATAGTGTATATATGTCAATCCCAACCTCCCAATTCATCCCACCCCCACTTCCCCCATTGGTATCCGTAAGTTTGTTCTCTGCACCTGTGTTTTTATTTCTGCTTTGCAAATAAATTTGTCTGTACCATTTTTCTAGATTTTACGTACAAGTGATATTATACAATATTTGTTTTTATCTTTCTGACTTAATTCACTCTGTATGACAGTCTCTAGGTCCATCCACATCTCTGCAAATGACCCAAATTCATTCCATTTTTGTGGTGAGTAATATTCCATTGTATATATGTACCACATCTTCTATATCCATTCCTCTGTTGATGGACATTTAGGTTGTTTCCATGTCCTGGCTACTGTAAATAGTGATGCAATGAAGATTGCGGTCCATGTATCTTTTTGAATTATAGTTTTCTCTGGGTATATACCCAGGAGTGGAATTGCTTGGTCATGTTATAGTTCTATTTTTAGTTTTTTGAGGAACCTCCATACTGTTCTCCATACTGGCTGTACCAACTTACATTCCCACCAACACTATAGGGGGGTTCCCTTTCCTCTACAACCTCTCCAACATTTATTGTTTGTAGATATTTTGATGATGGCCATTCTCACCAATGTGATACCTCATTGAATTTTTTTTTTTTTCTGTACGCAGGCCTCTCACTGTTGTGGCCTCTCCCATTGCGGAGCATGGGCTCCGGATGCACAGGCCCAGCAGCCATGGCTCACGGGCCTAGCTGCTGTGCAGCATGTGGGATCTTCCCAGACCGAGGCACGAATCAGTGTCCCCTGCATCGGCAGGCAGACTCTCAACCACTGCGCCACCAGGGAAGCACCTCATTGTAGTTTTGATTTGCATTTCTCTAATAATTAGTGATGTTGATCATCTTTTCATGTGTCTGTTGGCCATCTGTATGTCTTCTTTGGATAAATGTCTATTTAGGTTTTCTGCCCATTTTTTCATTGGGTTGTGTTTTTTGGGTTTTTTTTTTTTTTTTTGATATTGAGCTGCATGAGATGTTTGTAATATTTTGAAGATTAATCCCTTGTAGGTTGCTTTGTTTGCAAATATTTTCTCCCATTCTGAGGATTGTCTTTTTGTTTTGTTTATGGTTTCCTTTGCTGTGCAAAAGGTTTTAATTAGGTGCTGGGAAAACTGGACAGCTACATGTAAAAGAATGAAATTAGTAAACTCCCTAACACCATACACAAAAGTAAACTCCAAATGGATTAAAGACCTAAATGTAAGGCTGAACACTATACAGGCAGAACACTCTGACATAAAACACAGCAAGATCTTTTTTGACCCACCTCCTAGGGTAATGAAAATAAACACAAAAATAAACAAATGGGACCTAATTAAACATAACTATAAAATAATTATTCTTTGTTGTTTGACATCTTCAGCTTAGAATGAGATTCTACAGAGTTTCTTTTTTCAGCTATTGCATGAATTGGGTGAAGTAGGCTTGCACCTCCTGAGAAAATTCCTTCCTGGCTATGTAGTACATAAGATATTTGTGCTTCTTCTGGGCAATAGATATGTGTTCAGCTTATGAACAAAGAACTGTTAGTAAGCAAATCTCCCTTTCCACTTTGTCTATGAGAAATTTTAATCAATTTTGTGGTCCATCTATAAGCATTTTGTAGGCCATGAATAAAATATTGAACATTTTTCCTGGTTCTATTTCATTTATTCACCTTTGTTAGCATCTACCTCTGGTAGATATCTGTGTGTTAAATATCTGTGTAATCTTTTGTTGCATTGCTTAATCACATATTTTGTAACCCTATGATCAAATTATATACAAACTAAAGTTCAACAACTTTCATTATAAAAGATGCACACACAAGATATAAAATTTTTGGATTATTCATTTACTTTTAAGTTATCTATAGACTTTTCTCCTTTTTTAACTTTTTTTAAACAAGTAACAAATATGCATACAGTTTCTCTAGTTCTGGAATCCCATCTGTTTTTTATTCAGAAAAGCCTTCAGCAGAAAGGCCAGAATATGAAAGTATCATAACAGACAGACACAGAGCTTATTTAAGCTTGAATTGTAATAAAAATATTTTTAACTAAATACAAATTACTGTTGAAATAGCTTACAAAAATATAGCAGCAGTCAAAATTTTGCATCTGTTGACATATTCTTCCACCTGTGAATTTAAACTGGCTGTGTAGCAACTTAATCCTAAGAAACAGCCTTGTTCCTTGTAAAAGTGTGATTATACTTTTAAGAAAGTGTTGCCTATAGATTGTTCTTTGGGCTATCCTACACAGGTAATTAAGAAAGAATTGATGATATAAAGCAGGAGTATGCACACTTTTTGTAAAAAGTTCCAGATAATAAATATTTTAAGATTTGCTAGATATGTGGTCTCTTTAACACCTCTCAAATTTGTTATTATATTATGAAAGCAGACACAGACAGTAAGCAAATGGGCATAAATGCACATACCTGTGTTCTAATAAAACTTTATTTAAAAAATATGTTTGACTACCAGGTCATAGTTTGTTAACCTGTGAAGTAAAAACTCTATAGTAATTCTTATTAAATATTTGTTTTGATTTTTTGAAAGATATTGCATACTGCGAAAAGCACAAAAAATAAAAACAAATAAGGATCATATCATTAAGAAATAATTGATATTAACATCCTGATGTTTTTGGTTTCAAACAAATTTTAGTTTCTAACATACATATAAAAATATAATTATATAATAATATATATTTGTTGATAAAAATCTGTGCATATATTCATTCTGTCCCTTATTTTTTCATTTAACATTATGCTAATATTCAGGAAAGAGACTGAATCATATCTGTGTTTTGAAAATGTCTATTTTGTGGTACCTTCATCTCTTACTCTTTAAGTTCTGTGATAGGTTTTTATAGGGTCCTGTATTTTACTTCATTTTAATCATCATCATAACCATGACCAAATTGCTTACCAAAAAGTTTATGCTAATGTAATTCTGCACAATAGTTTATGTGTATGGATTTTTAATAAGGTAACAGGCAAACTAACAGGCAAGAGCTTTTAGGGGGCCATCATAAACATAGCTATGAAACAATCTATCTCTTTAATTCTAGACTCTCAGAGGAATGAGACTTAAAATTCATAATGCTCAGTTATTACCAAAGGATAAATATAGTGTTCTCAAGGACTTATTCAGTTACTAGAAATATTTTAAATGTTAATAAGATTCCTTTTGGCTCAGTACTCTGTACAGCAGTTACAACATGGCTATATATTAATTATGAAGTTTTTAAGCTTTTATTTGTCATCCTTTCCTCTAAGTATGAAAGTATGGGAGTGAAGGAGTGGCTTCTATAAAGTAAAGCTATGTTTATAAAAGTGAAAGAGTCACTTTTATAAACATAGCCAAATATGATATGTTCAAAGAGCCTGGAGAACTGATGATTATTGGATGTTAAAAAGAAAATAGTCCTAAAAATTTATGTAGGTTCTGTTTGCATGGATTTCCATGAAAGTAGTATTCAAGACTTTGTATATATACACAATGGAATATTACTTAGCCATAAAAAAGAATGAAACCATGCCATTTACAGCAACAGGTATGGACCTAGAGATTATCATACTAAGTGAAGTAAGTGAGACAGAGAACAACAAATATCATATGATATCACTTATACATGAAATCTAAAAATGATACAAATAAACTTATTTACAAAACAGAAATAGATTCACAGACATAGATAAGAAACTTATGGTTACCAAAGGGGAAACGGGAGGAGGGATAAATTATGAGTTTGGGATTAAACTATGCACACTACTATATATAAAATTGATAACCAACAAGGACCTGCTTTATAGCACAGGGAACCATACTTAATATCTTGTGATAACCTATAAAGGAAAAGAACGTAAAAAATAATATATTTATGTGTATGTATAGCTGAACCACTTTGCTGTATATCTGAAACTAACACAACATTGTAAATCAACTATTTCAATAAATATTTTAAAAGGTTAAAAAAAGAGGCAGTAATTTTTAGGACACATAACAATGATAAAATTAGAAAGCAAATGCAAAGATGCAATTAAGTTGGAAAAATATCTTAAGGTACCAGGAAAAAAAAGATGTTTGAGGAGGTTCTGAAAATTTATTTGCTGCTTTCCTCACAACAGTAAAACTGTATTTCCTGCCTCATCATTATTTGAGAAATGCCCTCCACAACAATCACAAAGGTATAGTTATAACTCTTACCTATGTTGTTTTAACTTCCCAGAGAAAGTAAAAAAAATTCTAGTGTGGAAAAGGTCACAAACCTTTCCATTTAAAGACTTACAGTTGATTAAATCATGGATGTCTGGAAGGAGGGAGGCAGTGTAGCATGTCCACAGAGAGTAGAAGGACATAAACATATAATGGAAGGTTCTTGCCACCTAAATTTCTGATTGGCCATAGCTTAGTGGCAAAATCTCCTGACTCTTCTCTCAGGAGAATAAAATTTCTCAGTCAGAAGTTTTCTCTACCTCTAATACAATCAATCTCACTGATAATTTAGGCTTAAGAGTTTTCTTGACTGAGATATAAACATTTTAACAGCCTTTCTAGGATGTTCATTTAGAAATGAACCTTTCCAAAAGGTTCATTATAGTATATAACTCTAAATTATTTCTCAATTTTATTCAGTTCAAAGTGTTAATTGTTACTGCTGTGGGAACCATAGCTTTGTAGAGGATGTAGAAACATGGGAGTATAGACCCTGCCATCAGACAACTTATCAGAATGTGGGGAGAAGATAAAACCAGAGATGAAACTAGAGTCCTAATATAAGGCAGAGTGTGGGCAGTGTCTTAAGAAAAATTAAAGTCCCAGAGACATGGGGAAAAAGAGATCACATTTGGCAAAGTAGATCAGTAACAAGCATGACAATGGTGATGGCCTTGGGGAATGTCATGATAACTAACATGGTGCAAGTTGTGTTGAGCAAATTCACTGAGATTGGGAAGGCTAGGCTATATCTGTAGCATATGAACAATTCAGTTTGACTGGAGGCAATTGACTCCTATGATGTATGAAGAACAATAGGGGGGAAATAATGTGGGAAGATAGTCTAATGAAAGTGTTCAAGAATGGAAATAATTCGTTCCACTGATTTTGAGCCTGGCGTCTGTTTTCATATTAATTTCATCATCACTTTTTTGATACTGACCAGGTTTCTTGGCCTTCTGCAATCAGTAGAAATTGACTAGAGGCCAGACAAGAAATTCAGGCAAGGCTTTAGTGGGGCTCCTGCTACAGCTGAGGGGAGTGAGAACAAGTAACAGGTTCCCTTGTTTGCTCACTCCCTGAGAGGGTGTGAGCTTGTTCCTTATATGGGGTGAGGGTAGCAGTGTGTCCAAGGGTGAAGCCAGTGGGATAGCTTTGGTGTTTTTCTCACCCTTCTGATGATGTTGAGTGCAGGGGACATGCGCAGTACCCTGCTTTTGCTCCCAACACCTGTTTTTGCTCCCGGCTCTTCAGAAGTGGCAGTTGAGTTTTTTGTATCTTTTTGTCCATAATTTGCCTCAACTGCACATGTATGCTGTTATTTTTAGTCGCTTACACTTTCTTTGTATTTTGTTGCTTGAGGAGAGGTTTGTCCAGGTGCAAGCATTTTAGCAAAGGCCATAGGCCCCAGCCTGTCTCACTTTTAGTCCAGGTCAGTGTGTTTTTCCTTTATTTCCTTGTGAAACAGAGGTATAGAAAAGCTAAATCAATGACAGAGTGGTATCTAGGAATGAGATAACAGGAAAAAATTCAAGAAATACCTTTATATATTTAAAAGATCACATTACTCTAAAATTGTGCAACATAGTTCATGAGTATTAATATAAACTACTTCCATTTTTTATGTTTTAAGGGATAAAAAGCTCTTTCACAGATATTATATATATTCAGTCCCCAACTATACTGTAAAATAAGAAGAGTATATGCAATTCTTTTACAGATGAGGAAACCAAGCATCAGAATATGGGAGAGAGGGGGAGCAGATGGAGAGTTGACACCCTCTAAAAAGCCTAACTTCCCTGAAAAAGGATGAATAATAAAACAACAGTATTGCTTGACAAAAAGAAATGGGTTAAGATCGTTCTGGGTTAGTACAGCTAAAAGAAATTATTTTGAAATTTAGTTTCAGAGGTAAAGAATCAAGAACAAGACTATTTGTTAGAAAGACATAAATCTCATTTCAGCTTTGAGTTAGGAAAACTAGTTCAGTTGAGCGACATCAGATAGAGGATTGATGAAAAGTTTATTCTGAACAGAAACTAGAAACCAGTACAAATCAGATCAGTGCAAGCATTTGTAATGAAGGAAAAATACACTGTGACCACACTCGTAATTTCCTCTCTGTAGCAAGTGAGAGATCTGTCTTGTAGGATCATCCAAAGCATGTGACAAGACCAAAGCAATTTAGCAGGCTGACAGGGTTAGAAACCAACTAAACACTTGATAATGGAATACATTCCTACGGTCTGCCACCCCAATGTTCCCTTTTTTGAAAGAATATTATAATGGACCCTTGTCTAATTCCTCCATTTGGAATGAAGACTATCCTGGTGGGACCAGGATGTTGTACTGTTATTTATTGATAGAAAGGCTTCTGAGAAATAAAAGAGCTAGGGATACTTTAGAGAGTCCTCACAGAGGCTCAAGATTACCTTACAACTTTTACTTACATTTGTAATACCAACTGTATCCCAAAGCTAACACTTACTCTTGGGGTTCAAGTCAAGCATCTGTTTAACTGATGTAATAGTTTTTATATCTCTTATAAAATTACCTTCATAAACTGATCCAATATCTTCACTAGATATTAACCATTGCTGAAAAAAAATCTATAGACTGAGCCATTCCAATGATTATGTCAACCTAACTTAGTCTTTGTCAATTAAATTCCACTCATTCCTCTCTATCTTGAATCTTTCTGTCCTCCTTGAAATCAAGGACAGTATGTTGATTATCCACTGCAGAGAACAGTCATTGAAATGCTGTTAAGAGTTGTAGAGCTCACCCCTATAATGTGTTTCTCAGGAAATCGCTAAGAATGTCTTCTGTATCCTTTTGTGTAACACTGCTGGGTAGTTGTAACAAATTATTTAGAGCATCCTGTTTCGCAAATTTTGGCCTTTTACCTCTTAATTTGTAACATAATTACTGGTATTTTAAATTTCTTATATGTGAGCAACCACTAAAATATTTCTTTGGAATTTGATATTTGCATAAATAGTAATTAAATTACTCTAGCCCAATGTTAGAGTGGTTGAATTTTGTTTTGTTTTGTTTTGGCTTGGTTTTTTTTTAATGCTATTTAGTTCAATTTCTTGTATCTCCAAAAGTCTTGCCTTCAATGTGAACTTTATTCCAGATTATGACCAAGTAATTTTCTTATGAGCAAAACCCCAAATCCAATTCAGGTTAATTTAAGCAAACTAAAAACAAAAACTATATTTATATATTCTTACGATATATGTATTACCATAAGTAACTTAAATAGAAAAAAAATATTTGAAATCTGGTGATTGTAGGCAAAAAGGGAAGCCAAGCAAAGCCAAAATCCTATCACTGGATGAGCTGCTTAGGTTTGTTCACTGTCCAAGCTACTAATGCCCATTTATTGCAGTGCCACTGGGGCCTCCTGCTTGTTACATTGGCTGCAAATGGTTAGCACGGTAATTGTGGTCAATGTGGAATTTGGGGACTGGGATGGCCCTACCATATCATATTTTCCTAATGTGGGACAAGAGGTCACATATCTCTACTTCCACATTGACCAGTCATTGTACACAATATCCCTCTGGGGAAGAGAAGAAACCTTTGTGAAGGTGGCATTCTTCAGCCAACAACAAACTCAGGCAATATATGTGTGTGTGTGTGTGTGAGCAGTGAGAGTCAGCTGTGTCACATGTCACCTGCCAACATTTTAAGAAGCTGGAGGAAAACTTCTTCAGTCCTCAAAGAGAAGGAGGGCCTGAATTTTTCCACTAAGCCATAAATCCAGACCACATAGGAGATGACTGGTAAATCCAACTATGTTAAAATAAGGTTTTAGATATTACAGGAAGTAAAAAAAGAAATTTACAAACTGAGAATACTTAGCAATGCATAAACATGATAAAGATATATGTCCATACAAATTTTTAAATGCTTGAAAACAGGGCAAAAGATTTGAATGTGTGCTTTACAGAAAGACACATGAAATAAATGTATTAAAATGAATTAATGTTAATTAACATGTAAAGAAATACAAATACTAGAAAGAAAAGAAAGAAAGAAAGAAAAAAGAAAGAAAGGAAGGAAGGAAGGAAGGAAGAAAGAACAAAGAAAGAAAGAAAGAAAGAAAGAAAGAAAGAAAGAAAGAAAGAAAGAAAGAAAGAAAGAAAAAGAAAGAAAGAATGGGAGAAAGAGAAAGAAAGACAAGGATAATATTTGTACTCACTGGACTGGCAAATATTAAAAAGTTTGGCAATAAATGTCAAGCACTGGTCTACACTATGTATACACTATGACTGCTGGAAATGTAGATTGCTCCATGACAGTTTGGAAGATAATTTGACATTATTTAATAAAGCAAAATTTGTGCATTTTCCATGACTCAGGAATGCCACTTTTACTAATATACACTCTTTGGAAACTTTTGTATATGTGTATCCAAAGAGGAGATATGAGTGGAGAGAATATGGCATAATGGACTTTGAGGATTGAACCCTAGATCTGTAATTACTGTTATTTAGTAAGAAATTCACATGTATTATAAATATTCTTTTTAGCAATTCAACTTTTAATAAAATTATTTTTCAGAGAAGTGCATGGACATCTGTTTCTATGTTAGTCTAGATGATTTAATAGATGAATTCTATCAAACTTAAGAGACAGATAATTTGTGCGGCATATAAATTACTATAAAAAAGAGATAGAGAGAAATAGCTTTTTTAATGTTTCCTTCCCTCTTACATAAAAATTTCAGTATGTAGGCTGTGGAAGTGAACAGTATGATTCTGATTCACTAGGTCATCCAGAGGCTCAGGTTCCGTTTTTCTTACTCTTTCATCCCCTAAGTTTTGTTGAATCTATGGTCAATAATGAGTAGTCACATCCACCATATTCAAGTTTCAAACTAGGAGAATTAAAAATAAAACGTTGGAGAGTTAGCTGCTTCCTTTAAGGTACATTACTTGCAAGTCCCACATACCTCTTCTCTTCATCTAACATTGTCTAAAACATAGTCACATGACCTTATTAGTTACATAAAAGCTGAGAAATGCAGCCTGCAGCCATGTGCCATGTCCTCAGGTAAAATGCTAAACAGAATAATGATAAAAATGAATATTAGGTGAAAAATAGAAGTTTGTGTCACTCAATAGGTTTAAGCATCCAAAACAAAGAATTAACATATTGAGTTTAGATGAGTAGAAGAAGAAAACATCATGATCAATTAAGGTTTCTCCTAGAAATGAAAGGATCATTTAATATTAGGAATTATAATTCATTACCTTACACTGGTAAAGGAGAAAAAATAAACAAATAGTGTTTAGATAGATAATACAAGTTTGGTAATTGTAGATACCCATTTATGATAAAAACCTACCTAACAATAAAAAATAAACACAGTAATGGAAGAAATTAGCTTATATACTAGAGTGGTTATAGGTGAACATTGATGCCTGAAGGCACAGTACACCAGGCACTGCCCCCTTTTTCTTCTCAGAATCTTAAGTACAGACTTTCCTCCCGATTTTAGGGCCTTCAAATATAACATACGGAGCTTTTCATGATCAGCTTCCATAGAGCATTTCTAGTTATAATCAATGTCCAGCCATATTAATCAAACCTTTGTTCTTTCAACATATCACACAAGTTCATAAAATTTGTGTCTTTGAAAATGTTATTCACTTTGCTTGAAATAAATTAGACCCCTCATTAGTGTGCTCAAGCTATGTTTCATGATCTACACTAAAATTCTCTCAAATCCTTCAACTCAAGAAACAATTAGCTTTTAAGTACCCAATCATACTCTATACCTCCTATACCATTCTTTTCTTGGAGGTAGACTTTTTCTGATGGACTATGCTATATTGGATCACCCATGTTAAATCCACGGGATCTGACACACAGTGTAAATAACAGTAGGCACCCTTTCTCCTACATAAACTATCCCTGTTTTAAGACTCCTAAAATTTTTATGACTCTATATTAGATAAAGTAGTTATTTATGTCCAGAAAAGCCAGGAAGGTCATTGCATTGCCTTTTCACCAGCTACACCATTACGTTTTGCCTTCAGTATTTACAAGTAAGACATTCCTCATTTTGACATATTTCTGGAGCGATAGCTTGCTGCAGGGCATGAGGTCATCCTATAAAGCTCAAATTATTTTGGCAATTAATTCCTGGAAAGTTTCATTACCATAACATTTAGGAAGGAAAGACTTAAGGATATATTAAAAACTCCATACGGTTTGGGTCAACATGTTGTATACAGTGCTTAGATGTGATTTTACATATTTTTGTTTATTCGTCCCCACCACATGCCCCCCATTCCCACACTTAGCTCTTACTATATCAGTGTACATTTACTTCTTCTTTTATACATCTACCTTGTTTTTACACTTTTTGAATGAGAGGCTGTGGGTGATTTGGCACCTAATTACAACCTACAGTGCATGTTATATTAATATTAAAGGCCCTTTACATACACTGTGATTCATAGCTCCAATCAGATTGTTGACATTTTTTGGAAGTTGATCCACCACAACTGTGTGTTCATGCATGTGGGTGTATATATTTATGAGTTATGTACTTGTGTGATGAATCATAATTATGGGAGAGTGATTTATGTTTATCATCTAAATTAGAAATATGGAGAATTGGAAATAAAAGAACACTAATTTTAAAAGTTAACCAGAATGGAGGAACAAAAAGAGACAAGAGTGAAAAAAGAGTAGTACTTCCCTCCCCACATTTGTAACTTTTCTGTTATAACAGCTCCAGTTAGATGAAAAGATTGACTTTACATTACAAACTGAAGAAAGCTAGTATTGTCCCCTAAGTGTTTCATCTAAAACAATGAAGATCTTCCTCTTTTCCAACTCAAAAAAATTACGTGACAACATTGAATCTATTCTCTGCAAATTGGTGGGGTCATAGTGAAATTTGTAGATCTAGCTAAAGAATAGACTCTGGAAACTGTGTGTGGTTGACACACGTACAAAGTGAAGAATGAGTTTACTTTTCTTCTGACTTATAGAATGTTTGCAGAATTCAAGGCTATGTTCACACTTAGTATCTACTTGAATAACTGTTCGTGTGTTATCTGGGTCCCAGATATAATTAATGATGAACTTTGAGATGTATCAGGCTTGTATGTGGGGAGGAAGTATATATGTAGTATGATCTTTATAGGCATGGTTGTTAGGTTAGGATTTTGAATAGGTAAAGAGTTGGAAATAAATACGATGAATTTCAATGTGCATTTACCCATTGGTGACAGAGTACCATAATGCATTGATCAGTATGCACTATCCTATGAATTAGTTGCAGATTTTACTGATTTGACTACTCTCTTGCCAAGACCTTTCAGGGCATAATTGATTAAAATGTTGCATAATTTCCTAGATGCCTGATTTACTCATAATTTTAGATTGCTCTACAACTCAAGAAACAAACTTTACAGATGCAATTTAATTGTGTGTTTTTCCCAATTCACTGTATTTGATTGAGGTGCATGCTTCAATGATTGAACTGAATACTTCATAGACTAAAATTTTACAGTTCTTATCAATGCAAAAATATATTTCCTTATCTTGATTTCTCTAGAAGAGAAGTCAGAGCATGCAAAAATTCTCTTTGGAAGGCAACTTTGTTACTCTGATTATCATTTTCATTGTATTATTTATGTTATTTTTTGAAAGAGTCTTCCAGGCTCATAAACATATTTAGCAATGTAGTTTCTAAACAACAAAAACAGGAACAGAATTCACAACAGGCTGCTGGATTTACTCCTATTTGAGTTTCAGGTAGGGGTGAATATTGGGTGTTAGAGTTAAAGTGCTTGTCCTTTTTGAGTGTTGCTTCTTTTCACTACACTTGAGAAAGATTGTTTCTGAAGCATACATTTTCTTAAGTGAAATTTTTAAAAAAATTTAAAAAGGAGTACAAAAGCAAAATTGTAGTCATTTTCTTTAAATAAACACCAACATTCTTATATTTCTTTATATCAAGATTTTTGGAACATCATAGCAGAGCTTCAGATTGGTAGAAAGAGACCACAGATATATTTAGCAAGACTAATTTATACAGCAAAACATACAGAAACTTAGCTGAAGCTCTTTGGCAAAATGGAGAAAGAGAAGTAAAACTAACTTTTAATGAACTTTCTCTGCTTTTGACAGATTATATATTTACAGAGGGGTCTCAAAATGATGACAAGTATTTCCTTACATATACCCTGTGCCCAGGATCACCTATTGTTCACATCTCAGATCACCTACAACTCAAGAAGGAAAGTCACAATGGATAAAAGGTATAAAAACAGGCAGTTCAAGGAGGAAGAAACCTAAAGGACAATAATCAAATAAATAAATGCTCAACCCTACTACTAATTAGTAAAGAGAGTAATGGAAGAGTAAATTATCATTCCCTGATGAACAAGTTTACAAGAAAATCAATGTCTAAAGTTTAGAAAATATATATTTTGGAAATAGTAAAATTGGTAATTATAAGGCAAAATAAAATTTCCAAGCAAGGAAGACAAGGCATGTAACCTACAACCCATCAATTGTACTTTTACGTGTCTACCTTAGAGAACCTCTTAAACTTTCAAAAAGAGACGTATAAGAATGTTACTATATCTCTGTTTGTAGGAACTAAGTACATGGGAATCTTAAATGCCCCTCAGGGGTGAATAAATGAATTATATTTTAATTTATTCTAACAACAGAATAATAAATAGTACACAAAATGAGCTCTATCTATTTGTATCCCTGGATAAATATCAAAGCATAAGTACAAGTTTAGAAAGGTATTTGCCAAAGTATGAAACACTATGAGAAAGAACAATTATACAAATTTTAAAACATACAACTAAATTCTATATTTATTTATTTATATAAAATGAAAATACAAAACTTACATTGGAATGACTCATTCTTACATTATGTTAAGTGTTGTCTTCTGGAGATAAGGTAAGGAAAATATGAGGTGGAGTGGAGTCTTGGCATTATCTTTTTTTTTTTTTTAAATCAGTGATCTGATGCAAATTTTAACACTCCTTTTTTTTTCCAGTGGTAGGTACTTAGATATAAGCTTTATTTGCCTCTTATCAACTGTGCGTTCAAAGTAATAAATACAAATGAAAAGCAAATAATGCTCAAGAACCCAAACAAAAAATTCCACCTGTTAACCTTGCAAGCTACCTCAGATGTTTCCCTATCTTTTACCGCCTCTGAACAGACAAGGTTCTTAGTAAAGTTTAGTTACCTTACTTCTGTCTTTCAGTATTTCTCCACCAAAGAATGTGCTCTTTGACTCACTGTGGTGTGATTCTCTCCTAACACTACACAAATGTCTTCAGACTAACTCACTAGTAGCTACTTTTGTTAAATCTAAAGGATATGAGTGATCTTTTAATAGTATTTGATCCAAGGTAATACTTTCCAAACCCTTACATTTTTGGTTACATTTTATCAATCTCTACTTGACAACTAAATTAATATTCCAGAGATTTTCCCCTGTGCCTTGCTCCTCTCCACTCCCTCTGTATACAATCTCATTCATTCCGAAATCTTTAAAAGATATAACAAAATGCAGACATTTCTCAAACTTTCATATCAAGACCAGGCCTCTTCTAAACTACATGTATTCGACAACCTTATCGACAGCTCTCTATGTATGTTTCACATTCTTTTCAAACTTAGAAAGTACAAAATTAATTTTTATTCTTTCATCGCAAAAATTTCACTTCTCTAGTGTTACCCTTGTACAGTAAATATTACTCCTTACACTTAGGAACAATAATAGAAATCTTGACATATCATGTTCCTTCATCCTCCTAGAGAAAAATTCATATCCAAAGTACATCCTGCATTCCGCCTCTCTCTTCATCTACCTGAACCATTTAATGCAGGGCCATGTGGTCTTTAATTTAAACTTCTGCTAGCCAGTTGGACTTGTGATTCCTGCTTTGGGTCTCCCCAATTTGTTCCCTACATAGAAGACAGGATAATCTTTTATGGACTATAGTTCATCATGTCACACATCTTCAAACTTTGCAATCATATTCCATTGCATTTTGGATCATAGCTAAATTAATGGCCCAAAATTATTGGTTGAAGGTGATCACTTCTTACTATCAATATGCATTTCAAACTCATTTTCCATTTCCTCAGTGTTCTTCAGCTACCTCAATCCTCTCTCAGTTCCTGGGGCAAACAATGTTCCGCCCTTCACAGAGGTTTGCTCATGTAGTCGCTCTTACTGGAATACTTGCCTTCATCCCTGGGGCAAACTAAACCTTACTCATATATCACATTGTAATTCTACTGACATTGTCCACTGAAAGATTAGTTGGCCTTATTTTGTTCTATCATAGTACCCTGCTCTTTCCTTTTTAACATTTATTACAGTTTATAACCATGTTTTATTTTCAGTGTATAAGAATGTTTATTATTATTATTATTATTATTATGTATATTATTATTATTATTATATTATTTTAGGATCACACAAGTGTCATTAATGTTATAAAAACAGAACTGTAAGCAGAATTTACAGTTCTTCTGAAAGAGACGAGGGTAGCATGAAACACTTTTTTCACGCTGCAGAGACCTTCTGGCTATGTCATAGGTAAAAGCTATCAAATATATATTGTTTAACTATATTTTGACTTGTAGGTTTAGCTCATGAACTTTTCATATGTTTTTAGTCTATCTATTTGCAACATTTCAAAAGATATTCTGACCTCAACTCTTGGGTCTTCCATTACCTGTCTGTGTGACCTTGGACAAATTATTTAACCTTGGGATCTTTTCTTAGAGAAACTATTAATCATATCATCAGGTTGAAAAATTAAATAAAGAAATACATATAAAGATTATAGAACAGCCATCCACCCTTAGTCAACATTCAGTGACAGGAATCCATGTCTGTTCATCCACTATATCTAGATCAGTGCCTCCCAATGAAACTGCACATAACAAAAAATAGAAGATAAGTGATGAAGATAAATGAAAATACTTGCTAATTTATGTTACACAAATAATTGTCAAATTTGCAGTTAAATTTAGAGTAAGATTCTATTTAAAATGGGTTCATGTTAGAACTGTCTAAAGTAGTTATGAGAGCAAGCACATTGCACAGTTAAAACTGATGTTGGCACATTGTTTAAATTAAATTACTTTTAAAACGTTTTTCTATTTATTATGTTCAATTTCAAAACCAAAAATGTGTGAAAGAGCTCAGGCAGCCTTATAATGTGTTCAATTTCAAGGTTATTAAAGAGTCATAGCAACTTAACCCCTGACAATGCCAGGTCTTGTTCTCCTATAATAATTTTTCTCCAAATTAATTAGATGTAGAGTTTTTAACAGTGTGACATCCTCATGGATGTTTGCGTTTGTGAACATCATGATGATGCCAGTTCACATTGCAGGTTGATGTAAATGGACATGCACAGAGAGCCTGTTCTAAGAGACACTTCTATAGCAAGAAAATCCAGGGCTGTAGAAGGTGTAAAAAAATAAACTGAGGCATGTTAAAACTGCCAAGATTTTATTTGAACATACATCAATTCGAATCAGGCAGTGCTAAACCAATAGTTATTAGGAATGCACCAAGACAGGAGACAGAAAAGACGTTTTTACAGAGAAGATACAGAAATGAAGCAAGGAAATTGTGTGTGTGTGTGTGTGTGTGTGTTCAAGTTTAGGTTCCGTAATTTTTTTTCCAGCTCTGTTGAGATATAATTGACATATAACATTGTGTAAGTTTGAGGTGTATACTGTTTTGATTTGATTCATATATATTGCAAAATGATTACCACCATATCATTATCTAACATTACAGCCACATTATTACTATTTATACTTTGTGCTGAGGACAGTTAAGATCTACTCTCTGAGCAGCTTTCAAGCATATAATTGACAATAACTTAAGTGGGTGCCTGATTTGGGAAAGCCTAGTTGCCCCTTTGTGATTGGTTGTTCTTAAATTTCTTTGTCTCTGACTGAAATACATTGACTATGGCTTAAGTTTTGGGCTACAAAGGCATTAGAGTCACCCTAGTCTAATGGTCCCCTTGTTTAATTACTTAAAAAAACAAACAAAAAAAACTATTATGCTACTCTAGAGATGGTTGCTGAAGTGATGAATTTTAAAGAAACACAAATTTTAAACAGGTTAAGAAATGTGTGTGTGTGTGTGTGTGTGTGTGTGTGCTTGCAAAGAAATAGAGACAATTTTGGAGGAACTTCATTTTCTTGTCCAGTTTGTTTGTGTACTTTCTTGTTTTGCTCAAGTTGTTCTGGTGTCCTCAAATTGATTCAATTTCAACTAGGTTAAATTTTTATTGAGAACCTATGATTTGTCATTCATATTAACATTGACTAGGATAAGAATAATGAAGATCCCTGACTTAAGCATAACTTAAGTTCATTTACCCATTTTTATAAGTTAAATTTTATCTTTAATTTCAAATTGAGATAATAATAATAATTTATGTCCTATAAATTTCTCTGCACTTAACAACAACAGCAACAAAACTCCTCTAGGTACACAAGGTATTTTAATATTCAGTAGCAATTCCCTTTATACTCAAAGGTAATATAAATATCCAATTCACAGGTGACAAAAAATAAGATATTATAGGAAAATTGACATCTACTTTTAATTATAATTAAAATCAAATTTAGGTCCTTTTTAAAACCTCTCAGACTAAAATCTCAACTATGACAAAAAAGCTAGTGACAACATATTTCAAGTATTCACTCTCTGTTATCTAAATACATCATAAGTATGGCACTAGCAATCTTTACAATGTTTATCAACATATTTTCCTTTTGATTATATGTTTTTTTTAATTTATGGTGTCCCTTTAAGTCATATACTTTGGTAAAAATTTAACCCTTCTTTTATTTTTTTTTTAAACTTCAAAGTTGTCTTTATTGGTGAGTGATTTTTTCTGCTATGATTAACTTCTTTTTGGAATTCTTGGCAATGTTGGATGATCACATCAGCTATAACTCCATGGTAAGAACATTTACTGGAGGACATTGTAAGCATATTTTTTTCCATCTATCTTACAAATTTGGAGTTATTCTATGTACTGTGTAATAGGCTCCTACATTGATGTTTGAGATTTTCAAAAAATTCATGTAGCCATTAAATATTCATTAAAGAAGACTTATCTATATTGTAAATGCCCTATGAAATATAAGAAATTATCAAATACTAAAAGTGGAAAAACATACATGCATGGAGTGTCAAGTTCTCTTCAGTCACCAAGATGGCTGTGCTGTGTGAATGTAGAGTATTTGTTTGGACTTGAAGCTAAAAGCACAGGCACTAAAAATCTTCAAGTCTATAAATCATACAGAAATTAACATGGTATAGATTTCAGGAATCAATTTGGAGAAAATCCAGCAATCTACAAATTTAATCTCTATAAATTTAGTATATATTGAATTGGTTTGTTGGTGATTTTAATCATCACATGCTGATTTAGAATTTTGCAAATAGTTCATAAAGATGGTAAAAGCATCAGAAATCTAGTTTTTTAGATAATTTGGAAATAATCATTCAGATCCATAAGGCTACTTTTAAATTACAGGTTAATATTTATCTACTACCAAAGGAAATTTTTAGAAAAATAAGTAAACCTTAGTTTAACTACATGACTTTCATTTTCAAACCATTCAACCATCATTTTAACTACTTCTGTCAGGCAGTAACAATCCACAGGCAATTATAACTCTGTCGAGATAGAATAACAGGTATAGATTTACCCTACTTCCTGAAATAAGCAAAACAAAGTAAAATTTATGAAACAATAGCTCTTAAATACATCAAGCAATGAAGGTCACTTATCCCTAAGAGCTGGAAAACAAACAAGGTGAGCCTGTGATTTACCCAGCTTGAGAAAGTTTAGAGGCTAGGAAATAGGGTACTCAGGTGGAGACTGGTGCACTGCCTGAACTGAAGAGATACCTGAAAGCCCAGAAGATCTGGGTAGTTAGAATTTACAGGACAGAGTTCTAGACAGAAGAGAGCTCAACTAAGAGAGAACTTCAGAGATCCGTAGATGGTACTCTTTGCATATTTAGCTGAAATTACTCAATTTCAGGAAAAGAACTGCCAGACATTATTAGAGATAACTGTGCACAGTACTCATACAGATCTAAGAATAGTGCTTCTTCTCACCATATATGTGAAATGTTATGATTCACAGGGACTTGTGTACAAGGCAAGGACTAGTTGTACCTCAATAGTGGGGAATAATACCCTTAGACTGACACTGACTCTGGATCTAACATATCTTAAAAGCCAGATTCTCCCAAATCAAACATTTATGAAGTAACTTCATATCATATCTGAATAAGTTCCAAGAATAAGAATATAAGATTGTCACCAGGAAGATAAGTATTTATAGCCAACAGAACTGCATTATATAAAATGATAAAGGAAGACTTTAAGACAAAAGAAAAATTACAACAGATATAAAGTATTGACCTACACAAATGAATGAAGAGTACTGGAAGTGGTAGTTATATAAGTAAATACCTAAGGCTTTTATTATTATTGAAATATCACTAAAAGATAATTGATTGCCAAACATAATTAATAACAATGCGGTATATAGTTTAAAACATATGTAAAAGTAAAATGTATGACAAATTAGCACAAAACATGAGAGAGGAGAAATGAGAGCATATTATTTTACTGCTCTTATACTGTATGATACGTGGTATGACATCACATAAAGGTTGAATCTTAAAAAGTTACAAGTGTATACTATGAACCCCAAATCATTCACTAAAGTAACAAAACAAAGAGTTATAACAAAAAAGGAGTTAAATTAGAAATCAAAATAAGAATTCCTGGAAAATCCTCAAATATTTGGAAACCAAATAACACACTTTAAATAACCAATCAATGTTTTGTTTTTTTTTTAAAGATAGAAATTAAAAGCTATTTTCAACTGAATAAAAGAAAAAAAACATGATGTATCAAAATTTGTGAGATGCCAATAAAGCAGTATGTAGGTGGAATTAATAGCACTGAACACTAATATTAAAAAAGAACAAAGATCTCAAATCAATGGATCAGCATCCACTTAAGAAACTTGAAAAGAAAAGCAAATGAAACACTGCATAAATAGAAGAAAGACAACAACAAGATCACAGAAAATCATTATGGAAATACAAACAAAATAAAAAAGCAAAAGAGCCAAAAAGTTACACCACAAGTTGGTTCTTGAGAAGAACAATATACAAAAATGAATTGATTTCTACAATTAACAATAAAAAATGGAATTAAAAATAATATTTAAAATAGCATCATAATATGAAATAGAGATAAATCTGACAAAAGATATTGAAGACATGTAGAGTGAAAACTAGGGAACACTGATGAAAGAAATTAAAGAATATCTAACAAAATGGATAGTAGTATAGGGTTCATGAGTCAGAAGATTCAATATTGTCAAGATGTCTCTTTTCTCCAAAGTTTTCTGTCAGTTCCATGCAATCCTAATCAAAATTTTGGCAGGTGTTTGGTTTTTGCTTTTGTTTTAATTGAAATTAACAAAATCTAATATCTATATGGACATACAAAAGACATAGACTAACAAAAACAACTTTGAAAATGTAGAGTGAAGTTGGAAGACTAACAGTATGTACTTACACAAATTATCATAAAGCAACAATAAATGAGAAAATGTGGCACTGATATCAAGTTTGATAAAATAGATGAATGGAACATAACAAAGATTCCAGAAAAAGACTCTCATGTATGGACATTTAATTTTGAAAAAGCTACTTTTGTTGCTCATTCCTCTTAAATAGACAAAAGGAAGGGATTTTGGAATCTTTTACTTCTACCAGCTCTGTTGTGACTTTTTAACTTTGTTTCTTCTAGCCTAATTGTATTCTATTGTAAGGATACAATGAATGCGTTAATTACCCTTTTAAAATGTTGAATCAGACATATGTATAAAAATTGTAAAACAAAAAAATTGTTATAATATTCAATGATTATAACATAATAAACTTCTTGTAACCTGAACCCAGAAGTAGAATCTGTTAACACCAGAGAAACTCTTACATGCTCAATTCAGATTACATCCCTACATAACTCCTAAAAGAGAGCCATTAACTCTGGGCTCTCAATACTGTTCCATTGGTCTATGTGTCTATTTTTATGTCAGTAACATAAGTTTTTTTTTTTTTTTTTTGCAGTACATGGGCCTCTCACTCTTGTGGCCTCTCCCATTGCGGAGCACAGGCTCCAGACACACAGGCTCAGTGGCCATGGCTCACGGGCCTAGCTGCTCTGCAGCATGTGGGATCTTCCTGGACCGGGGCATGAACCTACGTCCCCTGCATTGGCAGGCAGACTCTCAACCACTGCCCCACCAGGGAAGCCCCAACATAAGTTTTAATTAGTATACCTTTGTAGTGTAGTTTGAAATCAGGAAGTGTGCTACTTCCTGATATTCTTTTTCCTCATATTGCTTTGGCTACTGGGGGTCTTTTGTGGTATTATACAAATTTTAGGATTTTTTTTTCTATTTCTGTGGAAAATGTAATTGGAATTTTGATAGGACTTTCATTGACTATGTAGATGGCTTTGGGTAGTGTGGACATTTTAACATTATTAATTCTGAATCATGAACATGAGATACCTTTCCATTTGTTTGTGTCTTCTTCAATTTATTTCAACAAAGACTTGTAGTTTTCATTGTACAGATCTATCATTTCCTTGGTTAAATTTTTACCTTGGTATTTTATTGTTTTGATGCTATTGTGAATGGAATAGTTTGCTTATTTCTTTTTCAGATGTATCATTGTTTGTGCATAGAAATGCAACTGACTTCTGTATGTTGATTTCATATCCTGCCACTTTTCTGAATTTGTTTATTAATTCCAACAGCTTTTTAGGTGAGTCTGGAATTTTTGATGTATAAAATCATATCATCTGCAAATGAAAACAATTTTACTTCTTTCTTTCTGATTTGGATGCTTTTATTTCTTTGTCTTGCCTAATTGCTCTGGGTAGGACTTCCAGTACTATGTTGAATGAGAGTGGGCATTTCATCTTGTTCCTGATCTTTGAGGAAAAGCTTTCAATTTTTCACCCATTGAGTGTAATGTTAGTTGTTGGTTTGTAGTATATGACCTTAATTATGTTGAGTTTACTCCTTATATACCCAAACTGCTGAGGGTATTTTTCATGAAAGAATGTTGATTTTTGTCAAATGCTTTTCTGCATCTATTGCGATGATAATATAACTTCTTTATCTTTCCTTCTGTTAATGTAGTGTATATAATTGAGTTGCATATGTTGAACCATCCTTGCATCCTGGGGATAAATTCTACTTGGTCATGGTGTATAATACTTTTAATGTGCTTCTGAATTCACTTTGCTATTTTTTTTTGAGAACTTTTGCCTCTATATTCACCAGGGAACTTGGTCTATCATTTTCTTACCTGGCTTTGCTATCAGGGTAATGCTGACCTCATAGAATAAGTTTGGAATGGTTACTGCCCCTTCAACTTTTCCAAATGGTTTGAGAAGGATTGGCATTAATTCTTCTTAATGTTTAGTAGAATTCACCAGCAAAGCCATGTGATCCTGGGAGGTTTTTTGGGAAGTTTTTGATTACTGATTCAATCTCCTTACTTGTTATTTGTTAGATTTGTTATTTCTTCATAATTAGGGTTAGGGTTAGCAACTTTGTAGGTTGTAAGTTTCTATTTTTGTTAGGTTATCTAATTTGTATGGCATATAATTGTTCTCTGCAGTCTTTTTTGATCCTATGTATTTCTGTAGTATCATTTGTAATATCATCTTCCATTCCTGATTTTGAGTCTTCTATCATTTTTCTTAATTACTATAACTGAAAGTTGCCAATTTTATTTATCTTTTTGAGAAACAGCTCTCAGTTTTGTTGATCTTTCTTATTGTTTTTATAGTCTCTATTTAATTTATTTGTGCACTGATCTTTATTATTTACTTCTTTCTGCTAACTTTAGACTTAACTTATTTGTCTTTGTCTAGTTTTTTGAGGTGTAAATTAAGTTGTTTATTTGAGATCTTTAAAACTTTTTGTTACATGTATTTATTGCCATAAATTTCTCCCTCAGAACTGCTTTTGCTGGTTTTGGTATGTTGTGTTTTCATTTTCATTAATATTTTCATTAATATTAATTAATTAATATTTCATTAATATTTCATTAATATTTTAAAATTTTCCCTTTGATTTCTTCTTTGACCCATTTGTTATTCAGAACTGTGTTGCTTAGTTTCCACATATTTGTATATTTCCCAGCCTTCCTCTTGTTGTTGATTTCTAGTTCCATATCATTATGGTGAAAAAAGATAATTGGCATAATTTAAATCTTAAATTTTCTAAGACTTATTTTTTTTTCTTATCTTATCATATGATATATTCTGAAGAATGCTCTCTGTATACCTTACAAGAATGTAGATTCTGCTGCTGCATATATAGTCAATTAATTTTTCACAAGAGAATGAAGAACACCCAATATGGAAAGAATAGTCTCTTCAGCAAATGGTGTTGGGAAAACAAGGTAAACACATACAGGAAAATTAAATTAGACCCCTATCTTACACCATTCATAAAAACTAACTCAAAATGGATCAAAGATACCATAAAACTCCTAGAAGAAAACACAGGGTAGAAACTCCTTGACATTGCTCTTAGCAATGACTTTTTGCACATGACACCAAAAACATAAAGAACAAGAATCAAAATTAACAAGTAGGACTATGTCAAACTTATAAGCCTTTGTACAACAAAAGAAATAATCAACAAGATAAAAAGGCAGCCTGAGGAATGGGAAAACATTTTTCCAAACCATATGTTGGATAAGGAGATTAATATGCAAAATATATAAAGAGCTCATACAACTCAGTAACAACAACCACAAATAGCCTGATTTAAAAATGGGCATACAAACGAAATAAACATTTTTTCCAAAGAAGACATCCAAATGGCCAATAGGTGCATGAAGAGATGCCCAACATCATTAATCATCAGAAAACTGCAAATCAAAACCACAATAAGTGATCACCTCACACCTGTTAGAATGGTTATCATCAAGAAGATGAAAGATAATGTTGGTGAGGATGGTGGAAAAAAGGAAATTTGTAATACTGTTTGTGGGAAAGTAAATTGGTTCAGCTACTATGGATAACAGTATAGAGTTTCCTTAAAAATTTCAAGTAGAGCTACTACATGATTCAGCAATTCCACTTTGAGATATACACCCAAAGGAAATTAAAACAGGATATCAAAGAGATATAAGCACTACCAAGTTTATTGTAGCATTATTCACAACAGTCAACATATGGAAACAACCTAGGTGCCTATCAACAGATGAGTGGATAATGAAGATGTGATATACATTTGTAATAGAATATTATTCATCTATGAGAAGAAAGGAAACCTTGCCATGTTCAATAACATATGTGGATGTTGAGCATATTAGCCTGAGATAAGTCAGACAGAAAAAGGCAAATACTGTGTGATATCACTTATTTGTGGGTTCTAAAAAAGCAAAACTTATAAAAACAGAGTAAAATGGGGATTACAAGGGCCTGGGGATTGGGGGATAGGAGAGATGTTGTATAAGGATACAAACTTACAACTTAAAAATAAATAAGTCCTAAAGATTTAATGTACAATATAGTGATTATAGGAAACAATAATGTATTGTAAATATCATACTTAATGAGAGACTAGATCTTAATTATTCCCACCACAGAAAAGACACAATAATTATCTGATGTGATAGAGATGTTAGCTAACACTACAATGGCAATCATATTGCAATATATAAATGCATCAAATCAACAGTGCTGTACACCTTAAACTTATACAATGTTATATGTCAAATATATTTGAATTAAAAATTATTTTAAAAAGGTAACCATTAACCTGATTATTATGATAAAACTCATTTGCTTTCCTTTAGAGTTTTACCAGATAAACATAAATCTCTAAATAACACTGTTTATCTTTGCTGAATTATTGAAACATACAATAATGGAATTAAACAGTACGTATTATTTTTGTTTGTGGTTTCTTTGGCTCAAAATTCTGTTTGTGAGTTTCATCCATGTTTTGTAGGTTTAATCGGTAAATTTCAGTTACTGCATAATAATATATTTACATGAGTAAACCACAAGTAAGTATCCATTATAGTGTTGATGGACATTTAGGTTGTTTCTTGTTTTTTAAATATTAAGCTATTGCTACAATGAACATGTATGTGAATGTATTTTGATAAAATTCTGTTGGTAAAAATTCTGTTGAATTTTACCTGGGATTAGAATTAGTACATCATAGCATATGAAAATCTTTTATTTGAATAGTTAATGCCAACCACTTTGCTAAGTTATTTTATAAATTAGTACTCCCATCAGCAATGTATAAGAATTCCAGTTGCAACATGTCTTGTCAACACTTGGTATTATCCTTGTTTTTGTCACTTGATGATTGTTAACTCTTAGATTTTCATTGGAATATCTTCTCAAATGATGTGCCTATTTAAGTCACTATCTATTACATTTTATGACATAATAAGCTATCTGAAGTTTACTGGTTTAAAACAACAATATTTTGCTTACAGTCTGTGAATGAATAATTAGGTCTGATCTCAGCTGGACTCACTCATACAATTTAACAGTGCAGCTTTGTTTCTGGTGTTGGCTAGCTTAAGTTGGATGATGGGGATGACTAAATCAAATATTCCTTATAATCCAGCAGGCTAGCCTGAGCTTATTAAACTAGGCAGATCAGCAGGACCAAGAGCCAGAGTAGGAGCATGAAAGACTTCTTGAAACCTAATCTTATATGAGGTACAACATTGCTTCAGCCATATTTCATTGGCAAAACAACATTCAAGACTAACCCAGATTCAAGAACAAGAAGACATCTGTTCTTCATGATGGAAATAATTGAAAATCCACCATGCAAAGTCATGGACACATAAAGATTTAAACTTTGTGACCATTTTGTTTTCAATCTATTACAAAATGTGTTGTATATTCAAGATAACAAACTTTAGCCATTTTACTTTGGAAAATATCTTCTTCCATGCAGTGGATTCCTATTCCCTTTTGGGGGGAGTAGTATTTTAATAAGCAAAAGTTCTTAATATTAATATGATTCAATTTATCAGTTTACCTCTTTGTAATAAGTGTTTAAATATTCCAGGTAGTAAGACTTTTCCAACTTTGGAATTATATGTGTTCCCCTGTATTATCTTTTTTTTTTTCTTTTGATACGTGGGCCTCTCACTGCCACGGCCTCTCCCATTGTGGAGCACAGGTTCCAGACCTGCAGGCCCAGCAGTCATGGCTCACGGGCCCAGCCGCTCCGCGGCATGTGGGATCTTCCTGGACCAGGGCACAAACCCATGTCCCCTGCATCGGCAGGTGGACTCTCAACCACTGCACCACCAGGGAAGCCCTGTATTATCTTTTAAATGCTATCTGTAATGGCTGCTTAAACTCGGATATGCAGTCTATTTGAATCTGTTTTTTGTGTTGTGTGGGGGTCAATACTTTCTCCACATTTATAGGCATTATCTCAATACAATGTTAAAAAGGCCAACCATTCTCTCTATTCTGATATGATATCTTGATACAAGATTAATAAATTAATGAGGTTACTGTCCATACAGGCATTGGTCAGTCTGTTTCTTGTTTTTTAATTTTGTCTATTTGTGTGCCTTTGCACCAAACACACTGTTGTAATTCAGACACCATTTTAACATGTCTTTTTGTCACTTATAGTGAGGATGCCCATTTTATCTTTCTTCTTAATAGTGTCTTGGCTATTCTGGGCCATTTACCTTCACATATAAAGTTAAGAATATTATATAAGTTTCTAAAAGAAAGTCTTTTGGAAGATAGATTGAGATGTTATTAATTATACAAATCAGTTATTCCCAATTGATATGTTGCCATAGCAAGTCTTCCAGTTGTTGAATAATCCATTGTCTACATAAAACTATAGCAGTCCATTGGATTCTGTTTATTAAGTTGTGCATGTGGTTTGTTAGATTTCATCCATGTTTTTTATACGAATTTAAGTGGTATCCTTTGAAAATTTTATATTTTGTATGTTGCAAATATGGAGAAATTTAAATAATCTTTACATCATTTCTGTGCATCATTGCAACTTTGCTAAATCCACTTATTTATTCTGACTGCTAAACTTTTAAAAAGTTTCTGTGTATCAGTCATATCATGTGGGAATAATAGTCTCTTCAGCAAATGGTGGTTTTGTTTCTTCCTTTCCAGTTTTGTTTCTTCCTTTCCAGTTTTGTTTCTTCCTTTCCAGTTCTATACCATTTATTTATTTTTCTTGTCTTAACAGACTGACTACATAGGGTAGTAGATATGCTGTGTAATGTAATTACTAGTCTCAAATGAAAGCATTTATCATATCATTAAGAATAATAGAGTTTGTAACAGTCCTATCATTTTATCTAACTTCCCTTCTTTTTCTATTTTGCTAAGTGTTTTGTCATTATATTTAAATTTTAGATCAATCTTCAATATCCAGAATAAATCCAAATTGGTCATATTTAGTCTTAAATATAAAGAGATGGATAGCTTTTGATAAAATTTAAAAATAATTTTTATTAATGTTCATGATTAAGATCAGATTGTAATTTCCTTTTGCTTATCATTCTTGTTATGACTGAATATCACACTGGCCTCACAAAGTATGCTGGAGATGTCCATTTAGATTAGGGGTTAGCTCTGTCTGTGTAGGGTAAAATTCACTATCAAGGCCTGAGATATTATTTAGGTGACAAATTTTAATATCTTTTAACTCTAGAACTATTCAGAGTTTCTGTTCTTTATTGTAATTATTTAAAAGTTGTATTTATCTAGGATATAGCCATTTCATTTACATTTTTGTATATTGAAACAATATTTTAATGATATGCTTTATCATCTCTTTACTATACATATGTTCTGGGTATATATCCTTTAATTTGTTTCATTAACTATTTGTGCTTTTTCTTTATTTTTATTTTATTTTATTTATTTATTTATACAGCAGGTTCTTATTAGTCATCAATTTTATACACATCAATATATACATGTCATTCTCAATCCCCCAATTCATCACACCACCACCACAATCCCACCACTGCTTTTCCCCCTTGGTGTCGACATGTTTGTTCTCTACATCTCTGACTCAATTTCTGCCCTGCAAACCGGTTAACCTGTACCATTTTTCTACGTTCCATATATATGTGTTAATATATGATATGTGTTTTTCTCTTTCTGACTTACTTCACTCTGTATGACAGTCTCTAGATCGATCCACGTCTCAACAAATGACCCAATTTTGTTCCTTTTTATGGCTGAGTAATATTCCATTGTATATATGTACCACATCTTCTTTATCCATTCATCTGTCAGTGGGCATTTAGTTTGCTTCCATTACCTGGCTATTGTAAATAGTGCTGCAATGAACATTGGAGTGCATGTGTTTTTTTGAATTATGGTTTTCTCAGGGTATATGCCCAGTAGTGGGATTGCTGGATCATATGGTAATTCTATTTTTGGTTTCTCAAAGAACCTCCATACTGTTCTCCATAGTGGCTGTATAAATCTACATTCCCACTGACAGTGCAAGAGGGTTTCCTTTTCGCCACACCCTCTCCAGCATTTGTTGTTTGTAGATTTTCTGATGATGCCCATTCTAACTGATGGGAGGTGATACCCCATTGTAGTTTTGATTTGCATTTCTCTAATAATTAGTCATGTTGAGCAGCCTTTCATATGCTTCATGGCCAGGTGTAAGTCTTCTTTGAAGAAATGTCTATTTAGGTCTTCTGCCCATTTTTGGATTGGTTGTTTGTGCTTTTAATAATGAGCTGCATGAGATGTTTATATATTTTGGAGATTAATCCTTTGTCCTTTGATTTGTTTGCAAATATTTTCTCCAATTCTGAGGGTTGGCTTTTTGTCTTGTTTATGGTCTCCTTTGCTGTGCCAAAACTTTTAAGTTTCATTAGGTCCCATTCGTTTATTTTTGTTTTTATTTCCATTACTCTAGGAGGTGGATCAAAAAAGATCATGCTATGATTTATGTCAAAGAGTGTTCTTCCTATGTTTTCCTCTAAGAGTTTTATAGAGTCCAGTCTTACATTTAGGCTTGTAATACATTTCGAGTTTATTTTTGTGTATGGTGTTAGGGAGTGTTCTAATTTCATTCTTTTACATGTAGCTGTCCAGTTTTCCCAGGACCACTTATGAAAAGACTGTCTTTTCTCCATTGTATATCCTTGCCTCCTTTGTCATAGATCAGTTGACCATAGGGGTGTGGGTTTATCTCAGGGCTTTCTATCTTGTTCCATTGATCTATGTTTCTGGTTTTGTGCCAGTACCACATTGTCTTGATTACTGTAGCTTTATAGTATAGTCTGAAGTCAGGGAGTCTGATTCCTCCAGCTCCGTTTTCTTCCCTCAAGACTGCTTTGGCTATTCGGGTCTTTTGTGTCTCCATGCAAATTTTAAGGTTTTTGTTCTAGTTCCGTAAAAATTACCATTGGTAATTTGATAGGAATTACATTGAATCTGTAGATTGCTTTGGGTAGTATAGTCATTTTCACAATATTGATTCTTCCAATCCAAGAACATGGTATATCTCTCCATCCATTGGTATCATCTTTAATTTCTTTTATCAGTATCTTATAGTTTTCTGCATACAGGTCTTTTGTATCCCTCGGTAGGTTTATACCTAGGTATTTTATTCTTTTTTTTGCAATGGTGAATGGGAGTGTTTCCATAATTTCTCTTTCAGATTTTTCATCATCAGTGTATAGGGATGCAAGAGTTTTCTGTGCATTAATTTTGTATCCTGCAACTTTGTCAAATTCATTGATTAGCTCTAGTAATTTTCTGGTGGCATCTTTAAGATACTCTATGTATACTATCATGTCATCTGCAGTGACAGTTTTACTTCTTTCCCAATTTGTATTCTTTTATTTCTTTTTATTCTCTGATGGCTGAGGCTAGGACTTCCAAAACTATGTTGAATAATAGTGGTGAGAGTGGACCTCCTTGTCTTGTTCCTGATCTTAGAGGAAATGGTTTCAGTTGTTCACCATTGAGAATGATGTTTGCTGTGGGTTTGTGGTATATGGCCTTTATTATGTTGAGGTAGGTTCCCTCTATGCCTACTTTCTGGAGAGTTTTTATTATAAATTGGTGTTGAATTTTGTCAAAAGCTTTTTATGCATCTATTGAGATGATCATATGTATTTCATTCTTCAATTTGTTAATATGATGTATCACATTGATTGATATGCATATATTGGAGAATCCTTGCATCCCTGAGATAAATCCTACTTGATCATGGTGTATGATTCTTTTAATGTGTTGTTGGATTCTGTTTGCTAGTATTTTGTTGAGGATTTTTCCATCTATATTCATCAGTGATATTGGTCTGTAATTTTCTTTTTTTGTAGTATCTTTGTCTGGTTTTAGTGTCAGGGTGATGGTGGCCTCATAGAATGAGTTTGGGAGTGTTCCTTCCTCTTCAAATTTTTGGAAGAGTTTGAGAAGGATGGGTGTTAGCTCTTCTCTAAATGTTTGATAGAATTCACCTGTGAAGTCTTCTGCTCCTGAACTTTGTTTAATGGAAGTTGTTTAATCACAGTTTAAATTTTACTACTTGTGATTGATCTGTTCATATTTTCTATTTCTTCTTGGTTCAGCCTTGGAAGGTTATACCTTTCTAAGAGTTTGTCCATTTCTTCCAGGTTGTCCATTTTATTGGCATAGAGTTGCTTGTAGTAGTCTCTTAGGATGCTTTGTATTTCTGCAGTGTCTGTCGAAACTTATCCTTTTTCATTTCTAATTTTATTGATTTGAGGGCTCTCCCTCTTTTTCTTGATGAGACTGGCTAATGTTTTATCAATTTTGTTTATCTTCTCAAAGAACTAGCTTTTAGTTTTATAGATCTTTGCTATTGTTTTCTTTGTTTCTATTTCATTTATTTCTGTTCTGATCTTTATGATTTTTTTCTTTCTGCTAACTTTGGGTTTTGTTTGTTCTTTTTCTCCAGTTCCTTTAGGTGTAAAGTTAGACTGTTTATTTGAGATTTTTCTTGTTTCTTGAGGTAGGCTTCTTTAGCTATAAACTTCCCTCTTAGAACTGCTTTTGCCACATCCCCTAAGTTTTGGATTGTCGTGTTTGCATTGTCATTTGTCTCTAGGTATTTTTTGATTTCCTCTTTGATTCCTTCAGTGATCTGTTGCTTATTTCGTAACGTATTGTTTAGCCTCCATGTGTTTGTGTTTTTTACATTTCTTCCCCTGTAATTCATTTCTAATCTCTTAGCGCTGTCATCAGAAAAGATGCTTAATATGATTTTAGCTTTCTTAAATTTACTGAGGCTTGATTTGTGACCCAAGATGTGACCTATACTGGACAGAGTTCCATACACACTTGAGAAGAAAGTGTAATCTGCTGTTTTTGGATGAAATGTTCTATAAATATCAATTAAATCTATCTGATCTATTGTGTCATTTAAAGCTGTTTTTCCTTATTAATTTTCTGTTGTGTAAGTGAGGTATTAATGTCCCTCACTATTATTGTGTCACTGTTGATTTCCTCTTATAGAGCTGTGAGCAGTTGCTTTATGTATTGAGTTGTTCCTATGTTGGGTGCATATATATTTATAATTGTTATATCTTCTCCTTGGATTGATCCCTTGATCATTATGTAGTGTCCTCCCTTGTCTCTTCTAACGTTCTTTATTTTAAAGTCTATTTTTTCTGATATGAGTATTGCTACTCCAGCTTTCTTTTGATTTTCATTTGCATGAAATATCTTTTTCCACTCCCTCACATTCAGTGTGTATGTGTCCATAGATCTGTAGTGGGTCTCTTGTAGACAGCATATATATGGGTCTTGTTTTTGTATCCATTCAGTGAGCCTGTGTCTTTTGCTTGGAGCACTTATTCCATTCATATTTAAGGTAATTATCAATATGTATGTTCTTATTATCATTTTCTTAATTGTTTTGGGTTTGTTTTTGTAGATCCTTTTCCTCTCTTGTGTTTACCACTTAGAGAAGTTCCTTTAGCATTTGTTGTAGAACTGGCTTGGTGGTGCTGAATTTTCTTACCTTTTGCTTGTCTGTAAAGCTTTTGATTTCTCTGTTGAACCTGAATGAGTTCCTTGCTGGGTAGAGTAAACTTGGTTGTAGTTTCTTCCTTTTCATCATTTTAAGTATATCATTCCACTCCCTTCTGGCTTGTAGAGTTTCTGCTGAGAAATCAGCTGTTACCCTTATGGGAGTTCCCTTGTATGTTATTTGTTGTTTTTCCCTTGCTGCTTTCAATAATTTTTCATTGTCTTTATTTTTTGTCAGTTTGATTACTATGTGTCTCAGCATGTTTCTCCTTGAATTTATCCTGTATGGGACTCTCTGTGCTTCCTGGACTTGGGTGGCTATTTCTTTTCCAATGTTATGGAAGGTTTCAATTATAATCTCTTCAAATATTTTCTCTGTCCTTTCTCCCTCTCTTCTTACTCTGGCACCCCTATACTGCAAATGTTGTTTTGTGTTATGTTGTCCCAGTGGCCTCTTAGGCTGCATTCATTTCTTTTCATTCTTTTTTCTTTATTCTGTTCCACAGCAGTGAATTCCACCATTCTGTCTTCCAGGTCACTTATCTGTTCTTCTGCTCAGTTTTTTGCTATTGATTCCTTCTAGTGTAGTTTTCACTTTCAGTTATTGTATTGTGCATCTCTGTTAGTTTGTTCTTTAATTCTTCTAGGTCTTTGTTAAATATTTCTTGCAGCTTCTTGATCTTTGTCTACATTGTTTTTCCGAGGTCCTGGATCATCTTCACTATCATTTTCCTGAACTCTTTTTCTGGAAGGTTGCCTATCTCCACTTCATTTAGTTGTTTGTCTGGGGATTTATCATTTTCCTTCATCTGGTACATAACCCTCTGCCTTTTCATCTTGTCTATATTTCTGTGAATGTGTTTTTTCTTCCACAGGCTGCAGGATGGTAGTTATTCTTCCTTCTGCTGTCTGCCCTTTGGTGGATGAGGTTATATAAGAGGCTTCATGCTTTTTTCTTTTTGTGATCATTGTAGTCACATGTTTTATTAATTTGTGGGACTTTTGGAACTAATTTTAGCTTTGCTAATACTCTGTCTTGTCCTTGTTTTATGGTTCATTACATCATTCACTATTGTTTTTCTTCCTTCAAACTTCTGAGAAGTTTTCTTGGCTATTCTTTCTACATTTTGAGGTTATGGCATACATTTTCTTTAATTTTTAATTCTTAATAAAATTTATATTTAAAAATTTGCACACATTTTTAATTCCAAATTATTTTTAAACAGAAGTAATGTTGTGATGGTTATATTTATAGCTTTTCTGAATCCTTCATATCACATAAAATTCAGTGACAGTAACTTGCTTTTCTTAGGATGACATCCATGTTTTAGCAGCTAGGTGCTCTTAGGGGCAGTAGTACTAGTCATTTTGACTTATATCTTGTGTTGAAGAATATCATACCTATCAGTGCATTGGGGTGAGAGAGAAAAATGACCCATTATCCTTACGTAATGAGAGAGAGCTCAAACGTCTAGTACATATTTACCTGGAATTTAGCTTCTATAACATGTGGCTTGTGGGAATGAGAATTATTTGTGGTTTTTCTCTTCCAGGGATATGCCATATCCCTTGACTGGGAGCTAGGGGATGAGGGCAGTTAATGTTAACCGTACCCACTCAGAGTGGAGCTTTGGTCACATGGAACTGAGGATAGAGACAGGAAGTGTATTATGGCTCAGGTATTACAGACACTCACACTTCTTACTGAGATTTAGTAGAATTTCTTGAATAAAGATATTTTCATTTGATGTATGCCCTTAGGAATTTTCCCAAGACTTTTATATATAACTTTTAGCAGTTATGGTTGTTTCACTGGGGAGCATATCCATGGAGTTCCTCATACTGTCATTCATGAAGTGCTCCCCTATTTTTTCTGTCCTTTCATTTATACTTTTATTTTTTCATTGGCCTATCTGCTTCTCTCCAGCAAAACTTTTCTTTTACAACAGAGGTTATTAAGCTACTGCCCATAAAGCAGATCAGTCTCACTGCCTAATTTTGTAAATAAAATTTTGTTGGAATACAGTTATTCCCATATGTGTATGTGTTGTCTATGCCTTCCTTTGCTGAATTTGTGTTATAATGGTAGAAATGATCAGCTGTTACAAAGACTACATGTCCTAGAAAGTCTAAAATATTTGTTATCCTAACCTTTACAGAAAAACATTGATGATATTAGTGGTCTTAGTGGCTCCACAATGAATACTTTGACAGCATTGGAGAGAGGTTTTAGTAAGCCATGAGGGCTGACAGTATTTGGTCCTTTTTGGAGTTGTAAGTAACCTAAGTCTTTTTGCTCTATTAGTGCAAGAAGTGCTATGGCAAGTAGGATGGGAATAAGTAGTTGGAAGTATATTAATTATAAACATGTTTTTAGGAAGAGGAATCGAATTTCTGGCAAAAACGTTTGAGTTTTACAAAATTACCAGGCTCTGTCACCATAAAAAACCTGTTCATGGGCAGGGCTGTATATAACTTAATTGAATTTAGATTATATCATCTATTAGTTTGAAGAAGCTTTTGTAAAGTAGGTCTTATTTCTCTTGTTCTTTTGTACTGGGAGAAATATACAGTAGATAGAAACCAATCTGTATTACTCCAGTCTGAACTCAGATTATGTAGATTATGTGGAATCATTAAACAAATAAATCATTCATGGTGATTACACCACTGGGATGTCCTGATCCAGCACTGAGGTCATAAACCCTATTGTCCATATGAGCTCTAGGGTAAGACTATGCTGTTATCCCTAGGGTAACTTGTTCTATTGACCAATATTGTGGATCAATAAGTGATAAAGTATTTTGACAAAATTGTCTAGAATTTAATCACTTGGGGGTTATTTTGTTCTCTGGGATCACCCCTACTGAAATTGCTAGCCCATTTAAAATTTTGTTATCCCTTGAATTCATTTTTTGTTTTATTATTTTTAGACTAGTTAATAAAACTCCATAAGGTCTTCTCATCTTATTATGCTATTTCTGCCTTTTCATGGGAAGGTCAATTTCACTGATTAAAGCTTTTGCTAAAATTCTGTTTTAGTGAATTCCTATTCTCCCTAATTTACCATTTTTTTTCAACTATTGGGTTTAGATACTGAGTGAAGTAAGTCAGACAAAGACAAATATCATATGATATCGCTTATGTGGAATCTCAAAAAAGGGTAAAAATGAACTTATCTACAAAACATAAATAGAATTACAGATGTAGAAAACAAATTTATAGTTGCCAGGGGTTAAGGGGGAGAGGCACAATTCGAGAGATTGGGATTGACATATACACACTATTATACATAAAATAGATAACTAATAAGGTCCTACTGTATAGCACAGGGAACTCTACTCAATACGCTGTAATGGCATATATGGGAAAAGAATCTAAAAAAGAGTGGATATATGTATACTTATAACTGAGTCTCTTTGTTGTACACCTGAAACTAAAAGCAGTAAATCAACTATACTCCAATAAATATTAAAAAATATATATATATATACTTTTAAACTTTTACTTCCATATATATTAGAAAATTCTTATAATGTTATGTTTAATGTTTTATAAATATTCTATTTGTTTCCCCATAATATTACTCTCTTTTTAAAAAAATATTCTTTTTTATTTGTTGATTAGAACGTTATCTCGAACACTTCCTTCATATTAATTATGCTAACTTTTTGAATCCTTAGATAATTACAATTATTTTCCTGACAGGTAAATAATATTTTAACTGGGAATAGTATTCTTGGGTCTCTGTCCTTTAATTTTTATTCTATATGAGGCTGCTCACTTATAGTCTCCTCTGCTTGCAAAGGAGAAGTCTGCTGTTAATTTTTTTTCTCTGTTAAAATATTTGTCTTTAGCTTGATAATCATTAATATGGATATTTCATTTTAATTTTTACTTGTTTTTTTGCATTAATCTTTCCTGTGCTTTGCGGAAGGAGGCCCTCCATTCTGAAGAGTCAATTTCTTAGTTACATAATGAACATTATTTCTCTATTAATTGAGTCTAACTATATTTCTCCTTATATTTTTCTTTTTATGGAAGGCTTATATGTCCCATGTTACAGCTCATGTATGAGTATACCAAGTTACTCATATTTTCACTCATTTTTCTATCTTTTTAAATTTTATCTATAAATTTTAAGATATTTCTTCCACTGGGAATTCAAGGAAATTTAGCTGTTTCTTAGTATTGATCATCTTACTTCTACTTTTTCTACTACATTTCCAAATTCAAAATTCTTGATCATAGTGCCTAAAAAGATTTTATCTATTAATTTATTTTCCTTAAAAACTCTTAATTTTTCTTGTATTTAAATTTCCTGTATGGATTTTCCATGAGTTCTACTTCAGTGGAAGCTACTTATTCTTTGTATGCAGATTCCCTTTCCACTCAATGATATGAGTTTACCTAAGTTCATCAGTACTCAGACTTGCCTGCACATTGCAATCATCGGTGGGGCTCTGGAAAACTACTGTTTACTTGTTCCCTACATATTCTGACTGAATTGTCCTGTGAAGGTCACTGGTGATTTTAATGGACAGTCAAGATTGAGTTCTACTACGCACCTTCATTGTTTTTACTTGATTATGGCTTGGTATAACCTTCTCCCCATCATCTGTTAAGGGAAAACAATTAAGATTGTGGAAACTGGAGCAGAAATATTGGATCAAATGTCAGAAGAGTTGCACTGAGAAATTGCAGAGCCACAAATGAAAATAACTAAGACTCCTCAAAACATCATTACCTCTGGTTCACATACTTGAAAAATACAGGTTTTCAACTGAAAAAAAAACTTCAGCTTACATAATCCACAATAATTTTTGCCCTCATTTTGTGGCTGCTTTACCTTATCTTAAATAAGTACCAAATAGAACTAAGCTATTATGCCAATACAACATCGGGAGTCAAGGGGAGTGAAAGAGACAAATACAATTCTTTGTCCTTGTGTGCCCTCCATGCTTTCTTGGGCAAGAACTACTTTTCCTCTATTTATGTTTTTCTCCTGTATAAATAATCATTTGACATAATGTTAACACTATCTTACTCATTAACATAAATATTTTCAAGTTAAGAATACTGGATATTAAAATGATTTGTTAATATTAATTTCTCTCTTAAATACTTGGGTCTTTCATGCCTGAATAGCCCCTGCTTTAATGTACTCTAGCACTCTAGTTGACTTATACAAATAGAATTCCTCTATTAGTATGCATTTCAGGTTCAATCATTTCACTATTCTATTCTACTTTAAACTTTTGGCTTATTGAGCTAAAACAGAACCACTAATTTAGACAATTATTCCCATACTTGTATAATTATGTGGTTTATGTCTATATATCTTGTCTTGATAACACAACTTACATGAAGTTAGTATTAGTACCTTATTTTTCTTTATAAAATCTTTGATTCCTGGCAGGCATCATGCTGGGTAAATGGCATATATTCAATAAATATGACATAATTAATATTTCATCATTAAACTAATTTTATCATATAGTGTAAGAAAATGGGAACATTATAGAAGAATAAAATTTAGAAAGACTACTGTATTCCCATTCTTTAAAGTAATCATCTATGAACAGTTGAATATATTACTTTCCAGAAAATTTTCTGTTGGTATGCTATCATTTATTGAATTTATCATTTAATTTTCAGAAATGAGTTCATTCTATAAATAGTCTTCAGTAACTTACTGTTTTCCATTAAGTAAATAAATATATCAGCCATTTTTGATGAGAGGATACATATTTCTAACTAATCTACTATAAGGGCTAAATAATTCCATTAATATTTCTGACCAAATGAAAATATCCTCATATTATGAGTTTTAAGTGAAATTTATAGTTTTGTATACAAACCAAGGGTTTTTAATATCATACATTTACTAAAAATAATATTGAGAAAAAATCGCTATCATCTTTTAGGGTTAAAGTTGCGCAGAATAGAAAGATCTTTCCTTCTGAATGATGTTTTACTTCTTCCTCCTCCTTACAACTTTTTTTATTCTCTCTTTCTGGACCTGAATTGATAAAAGGGGGTTATATTTGCTTACTTTATTGGAATATGCCCCTCCCGTGATACACAGGATTAAGTGGAGAACAAGAGGGTTCTGAGGACTAGAAAGAGTGGGATATTACATGTGTTCAGCTTGGGTCTAGGCATAAGAGTTGAAAGTAATTTTTAATATTTCTAGACTGAGTAGCCTAGCTCTCTAGAGAATTAAAACACAGATTTTAGGATTAAACAGGGTAAAAAATCAACAACTCAGGCATATATGATATCCTCTATAAAATTTAATTAGAAAAGAATGAAATGAATGATTAGAGCTTGACCATACATATATTTTCTTAATCCAATAATAAAGTAAGAGCTTTTATTCCCAGGGACAAAGAATACTGAAAAAAAATGCAACAGTATGTCTGATATTTCAACAAAATTTGAAGACAAAAAAAGGAAATCGGAAGAGTGCTAACTACTTTAGGAAGCAGTTACCTGGGTGTTTGTAGTGTGGAAACTAATGAGCTAAAGGCCAAAGTGCTCCACAGAGCCCTTAAAGTCTCCTTATGTGAAAGAAACAAGTACCACAGAAGGCTGGGATTGAAAAGAAAGAATTGCCAAAACTCGAAGTACAGAGGAGTTGGAATCTCAAGGTCTTATTAATGGAAGCATTGAAAGCCAAACAGAAAAATGTCCTTTCCTACAATCACAAGCCACATATGTTCATTCTGTTGGTAAATTGAATGCAAGATACTCCAGATGCACAAGCACAAGCCACTTCAGAAGGAAGTTACCTATCCCTATCAATAATTTGCTTTTCTTTTCTCTCTTTTTTTCTTGATAAGTCTTGTTATCATATTTCTTTTTCTGTGTGTAAATATCATTATTGGAGTATAATTGCTTTACAATTTTGTGTTAGTTTCTGCTGTACAAAAAAGTGAATCAGCTATAAGTATACATATATCTCCATATTCCTTCCTTCTTAAGACTCCCTCCCCCCCATCCCACCCCTCTAGTGTGTCACAAAGCATTGAGCTGATCTCCCTAAGCTATGCAGCATATTCCAGCTAGCCAACCATTTTATATTTGGTAATGTATATATGTCAATGCTACTCTCTTAATCATTTAGATAATTAACACTTACCTTTTGGTGATTTTCTCAATTCTTCCTGCTGGGGCAAGAAATATTGTCAGGTTGGCTGACTTATTGTTGCATTTGGGAGTCTTCCAGAATCTATTAGGTTCCACTTACCTCCCATTTCTGCTAATAGCTCAGCCAGACTATCCTCAACACAGATGATTTATCAGGCCATATCATCTTCCTGCTTGCATTGACACCATGTATTTGCCCCATGAAACTACTACAGGTTTTTTGCACTCTACAAAAGTAGAGCATTCCTATGAAATCTTTCATAAACTGAAATGGTGTAAAGAAAAGAAACAATTACCTCAGGACACATCTTGCTAAGGGATGCACAAAATAAACTGAGATAAAACACAGATGCTCACAGACACAGTTCAAAGCTGTGGTAGATTGATATTGAAATGATGAGTATAGTTCCAGGGGAAGGAGCTTGAGGGGAGCCACTCTACCTGCTCAGGGTGCATGCTACCTCTGTAAGGGCTCACTTTTGACCTTTCATCATAAAAGCAAAAATCCTCCTCAGATTTATTTCTGTTACCAAAAACAGGTACTAATATGAGTCTTGTGTAAAAGGGAAGGGGCATAAAGCAAACTTTCAAAAAGTGGAAGATACGTGTACCGCTCTCTGTTCATCCAAGAAAGGGCATCCTATTCATCTGTGCATCTTTGTAAACAATACTCTTTGGTAAGTCTTATACCCAGATTTTTGGAGTATTTCCATGGAAATAAAGATCTTACAAATCCTTTTATATTATAACCAGAAATAACTACAGGTGATTTTAATTTTTCTATACCATTTTTTATTTTCAAATTTTATCTGATAAGTGTAAATTATTCTTAGATCTTAAATAGAAATTGTACTTCTTTAAGAAAAATAGGGACATTATTGACTTCCAAAAGACTCATTTAATCTACTTGTCCTTCTACTTTTGCTGAAAGAATATTACTTATTTGTTTTCTTTAAATTAGAACAATAACTATCAATTTGCCTTTGTTTTTGTTTCTTGCACTGGGAAATGAGGAAATTACGGGCCTTTTCTTCAGTGTTTATTTTCTTTAAAAAATATGTGTCCTTTATATTTAAACACAGATTTCCAATTGTATACTAATTGTGGAGTTAGAATAAACTGAAGAGGGCATTTGCCACTCTAATGTGCTAAATTGTGCATTCATTATGTTTCTGATGGATTTCCACCCAACCGGGTAAGTCTAATGAAGTAAAGTGTAATTTTGTCATTTAACTAAAACATATATGCATCTCTGAAAGTTTTCTCATATACATTTCCTTGCAGGATTGCTACTTTATAAAGTATTCTGTAGTATTCCTCTTTTGTAAAGATATACGTTGTGATGGAAAGAGCACAAAGTTGCAAGACTTGGACTTGAATTCCATTTGTGTATTGAGTTATATGTGAAAAATAATGTTATATTAATAGGTACTATGTTAAAAGAAGTAAATAGGATAATGAATGCAAAGTGTTTTTATAATCAGAGGAACACTATATAATTGATCTTATTACTTAATTTTTAGCCCATTACACTTCTAGAATGGATGCAGGACTGAACAAAAAACAACAACAATAACAAACGAAAGTTGCAATGTAAATGTCCATCACCTGAAGGTGAATCATAAAAGAGCTGAATGTTACTTGTCCAGGGCCAGCTGGCAGAAAGCCTATGTTGAGCTAGCGTTTCAGTTTCTTACAGATATTTAAAGATCACACACATTCATACACACTCACACACCTGGGCCTTACTTTGTAAATTTTTTATGACAATTGCAGCCTTGGCACAATCACTAAATAGCATTGCTATCAAAAGGTAACTTTTACTCATTCCTTTAGAGCCATTAAAGAATAAGCATCAATTACATATCTTGCCTATTTGATAGGTCAAAAGCTGTAAAAAAGCATACCTTTAACTTAAAAATGTGATTGTACTTCATGAAAATTACAGCTCTTAGGTCCATCTGAAAAAGATAACAATATCTTCCTCAAAGGGCAAGCACTGCAATACTATGAAACTTTTTTATGCTTTCATGCTGTTTAGCTAATATACAAAGTGTCCACAGTGTTGGGGGAATACTCTTAGGCAAAGAAAAAAAACAGTGATTTAATTTTAAAAGAATTGTTATTTTCTTGTGATATATGTTTATTGTAAAAATTAGACAAAAATAAAAACCAATTGCTTTGTTTTCAAGATGTTCACTTAAATCCAAACATATCCACTTCTAATTTTCATGAGATTGACAAAAACAATTAAATTAAATTAAAGCACCAAAAGTTCCCGCAGTGAAATTCCAAAATAATATTTGAATTACTTCTAAAAAGCAGAGAAAGGTGTCATTATAGAACCAAATTACAGTGTTTACTGAATTATAAACTACAGAAAGTTTTTATCTTAGAAAGGAAATGCTTACAACACTTGATTCAAAACACGTGAATAACAGGACCATGTCAAATGTAATTGGCTTGTTTTCCTGTGAAAATATCAACACATACTGCAAATTCCCAGATGCAGACTGAAGGAAGAGATACTGGTTATCCCCAACATAATTGGCAATGGAGTTGTATTTGTAACTAATATCCTGATGCTAAAATAGCAGGAACTAAAGGCAAAGATGGCCAAAGACAGCCCATATGATAAAGACCTTTGCCAGCAAACTAAATGACTGAGTCCAATCAGTAACTAACCTTTTCCTTTTTCTTTGCAGATGCCATTGGAACACATGCCGTAAAACAAAAACAAAACAGAAAACAATGGCATGATTGCAGTAGGTTACTTATAAGGGTTGTCCCAAAATATGAGAAAAATAAATCTCTAAGCACAAAATGGAATTTCTCTGCTGCAAGAATGCCTCTGAATTAACTTCCCCCATACTTTCCTCCCTATCTGTCAAAGCCAATCAGAGCCACAATTTCTAAAAATAATATCAGAGAAAATATTATCTATCTATCTATAAACTTAGGATATGCATATATATGTGTGTATATATATATATATATATATATATATATGGATATATTAAAGCATGCAGAAAAGCAGATGCATTGAGGAATTCTGAAAAAGCAGAGTCAATGTTCTACTAAAAGCAGGCTGGAAAACAAACACACTATACTGTTGGTTCACAACATTGGGAGTTCCCACAGTGAAGTTTGAAACTGGCCCCCAAATGTGGAGGGTAAGAAGACACCAAGTAGAGAGGCAGACCACTCAGATTGGCAAGTGGCAGGTTTAATAAGCAGGGGAGCTTACTTAATGAAGCTTGTCTTGGTCAGTCACAAGACTAGTAGATCTAGTAGGAGGGACATATGTTCCAGGGACAGGGGAAGGAATAAGGAGTCTCCAGTTGCCCAGGTCCACTTCTTGGGTCAACCGACAGTCATGTCCTCTCAATGATCTCCCCCAAAACTCTACCCCTCCTGATCAGCCCTTATAATCTTACACATCCCTCTGTTCCCTCTTTTGAAATCTGCCCTGAACTGTCCTCAAGGGATGTCACGAGCATGCAGGTGGCCCATTTGGAGGCTCTTTGCCTGTACTGGAGGCAGAAACACAGCAACAACACAGGCACATGCAAGAGAAAACACGGATTCAGATCATGATTCCCAAAGTAACATTTGTTTCCATCAAAAGCCTCATAATCTGAACCACTGATTTAAGTTCCCTAGGTTGAGGGTCAGAATACTCAGGACATTCATGTGCATCCTCATGCTGCTAAAGATGATACATTAGCAGACTCATCAAATCTGAACACACAACATTCTGTTTGGATAATGGCACAGATTCTTCCTTGGGGGGCAGTAATAATGTCCAAGATCATCCTATTTTGGTGGACAGCTTTTCTCACTAGAGACACTTTAGTGTTCAGTGAAGACAGGCTTTGCCATTTAAGCCTTGTTGGGTGAATTCAGTAAGGGCTTATATGTGTGCTACATCATCCTCCAGACCAATAGAGGGGCTAAAAGTCATGCTGGTGGAGAACAGAAAGCCCCCATCTGGTCTTGAGCAGAGGGAGGTTAGCGGCTTTAGGAACTTGACCTGGTGAGCATACCATACATGTTAACTTGAGGAGGGAGCACTATCAGGTGTGAAGAGATGGGTGTGGGATATGCCAGACCAGGACACCCACCTTCTGCCCTCTCGCAACAGTGCATGTTCCATTCCAAATACAGTGCATTTCAACAGGTCCAGCTTGTAGCAGAACCATAGGATCCCAGTGAAGATTGAGTAGTTCCCCCTCACCCAAGGGTGCAAAGTAACTCACCCATCCCAGTGGGACCTCCCATTACAAATTCCAGTAAATAATACCTTTCCTGGGTGTGACGGGACTTGGTGTTCTCAGAAGCATAACACCTTGTTGTATGGTGAGAGTCAGGCAATGGCTATCTCCTGACACTCTCATATCTTTAAAGTGCTGCGTGTCTCAGCAGTGGCCCCCAGTCTGGCAGATGGGGTAACAGGCCCTACTGATAGAACATTCAGGTGTATTAAAGCCTGGGACAGTACTTTAGTCCACTCAGCCAAGGTAGATTTACCTGTTAATAATTTCATCTGTGGCTTTAATATTCCATTCTTCCTTTCCTGCTGCTTGCCTGTTAGAGGGGAGATGGAAACTCCATTCAATGTTATGGTTTTTGCCCAGCCTTGCATATCATGGCCTTTGAAACGTGACCCTCAGTCACCTCTATTTGACAGGGTCCTCAGCTTCTCTGATCCCTTAATGGTGGAAGTCTGATTTGCTTTGCATCAGGGGAAACCTTGGGTTAGACCAGATGTGGTACCCACACAAACCAAGGCATACTTAGAGCCCTCACTCAGAGAGAGGGGGCCAATATAATCAATTTGCCAATCCTTCACTGGTTGTAAACTCTTGTGTATGGTCCCAGACTCCTCTGGGTCTTGTTTAGAACACAAAGGACATACTGTTACTGCATTAACCAAGTCACTGTGTTCCATGGGCAATCATCTGGGCACTATGGTGGCCACTCTTCCTATGCATCCAATCTGCTATATCTATTGAAGGGTCAGTTGCTAGGGTTTGTACCTGAGTTCAGGCATCAGCTTCCTAAATGCAAGACTGTATAAGTGCCTTATAAGCCTGGACATGGAAGACAATAAGGACTGTCTCAGGCTCTTTCAGGGAAACACAGTGTCTTTACTCATGGCCAACTCTCCTGCCTGATCACCAGCCACATCTACTGGCTACTATGGTTTGTTCCTATTTTCATCCAGATGGTGTCAGTGTTGGGCTGAATAGTCACTGCAGTCCATGTGGATGGTTCGATGCTACTAAACCTGTCCACATATGAGGCATCAGTGGAAATGTGCTCCATCCCTTCTCTACAGGCTGCCGGGTTGCCACAGGAATAGGAATGGGGACATTTGGAGGATCTACATGCTATACAAGGTCTAGTAACACCCACATTTCTAGAGACAGTGGGTTGGCAGACAGGGTGATCCTCTGCTACAAATAGGTGTGCCACTTAGTTAAAGTGACAATTTGAGCCATGGCAGAGGTGGGGCAATGGATCATAGTTTTAACCTACTCCTTAATTAGACAGGAAGTTCTTACCACAATATGCTATTTCTTTGTGAGATGCTCTACCTAGAGAATTGCTGTGTACACTGCTAGTTGTTGTTGCTTTTTGGAGGTATATCAGAATTTTGTCCCCTTCCAGAGTTGGGACCAAAACTCTCAGGATACTCTCTCTTTCTGTTGTCTCTACTACAGTGCCCATTCCATACCTCTTGGAGCTACAGTTACGTCTAACTCAAATGAGAGATACTCAGAGCTTCAATATGCTTCACTAGTTTTTTGCCATCTTAAAGGCAGCTTGCTACTCTGATCCCTACTCCCACATGTGCCTTTTATTTATGGCAATAAAAAGGATGGAGGCACTGTGCCAGGTGGAGAATAAAATTCTTCTAAATCCCCCAGATCCCTACAAAGACATGCACCTCTTTCATGTTCGTGGGGGTGCTCAGGCTTGCACCACCTTATCAATCAGTTTCTGGGACAATATGTGTCTCACCCAACCATATGACTCTCAGAAACTTTACAGTGACTGGGCATTAAATTTTATTTGAGTTCACTGCTTACCCTCTTCCTCACAACTGTTTCAGGGAAGCACTTGAAAGGTGCATCGTTGCCCTCCCACGCGAAGGCAATTTGATCTTGTGACTCAGCAGCCAGGGGTATACTGAACAAGCACCTGCTAAGTCAGTCAAGATAGCAGCAAAGTTGGGCACAGGGCATGGATGGGGTGGCACTACCTTGTTCATTTCTCAGTAGTCCATGGTCATCCTCTTTGAGCCTTCTGGATTTTTTACCTGCCATACCTACTTAGTGTAGTTCTTGGATAGTTTTTCCTATTTCCTTATGCTCCACGGGCGATTTATATTATTTGACAATTACTACTCTTTCCAGGGGTGGTAGCCTCACTGGTTCCCAGTTGGTGATTCCCCTCAGCACTGGTTTGATTACTCTAACCTGGAGGCAGAATTGACCAATAAAAGTTTGCAGAGTTTGACCTTGTAGGATATCAACGTCCAACATGTTCTCTGGTATTGATGAGATAGAAACCTCATATTCTCATTGAGGGATAATACACAATTTGCAAGGTCAGAGGGACCTTCCTGACCCTAACTATTTGCCCTCCATAACCATCGATTGTGCTGAGGGGGCCAGAGAACTCCTGAGGATGACCATGTATTAGAGTACTTTCTGCTCCAGTATCCACCAGAGCTGTCACCTTTTATTGCTTTCTTGGGGACAAGTGAGGCCTCTGGTCACCCCCAATGGCCTTCAACTTGAGATGATCTTGGCCTGAATCCTATACCCAGGACATGGGAGAAGCTAAGTTAGACTGTGTCCCTGAGGCCTCTGCTGGAGCAGGTGGGGCATCAGGGATGGTAGGGACATGTGGGGCAGGCCTGAACTGCTGTTCCAGTTTAAGGCTTTCCACAGGCCCACCAACACAGTGCTGGGTTGCTGGTCTGTCTTTTCAGGTGGGGTCTTGGGAGCAGTGAGTTCAAACCACATTTGCTTCTGGGTTACCTTTATCTGATGCTTTAGAGCAGATTGGCATAGCCTTTGAGCTCCTCTCTGTTTCAGGTCTTTCCCAGCCCCGTACCTTTCATTCCTGGGCTTGTCAGTTTCCCCCAATCAGCAATGGATTGCCCAACATCATAGATGTCTTATCCCATAACTAGGCTCAGCATGGATATCAGCATCCCACATCAGGTGCTGGGGCAGACTGCAGTATCCTGACTTTCATTCTTACAGTCAGTGTGGCCCGATCAGGATCTGCAAAAACAATGGTGTAGATGGCCTGCCTCATTCCCAATTTCCTGAGAATTTGCTGTGCCTCTTCTATAGATTTCCAAGGCCCCAAGTGCTCAGGAAGAGCCTCCTCATTGGGTCAAGCCTCCCTGTAGGCTAGAATAATCCAATCTATAAAGAATGGAGTACTTTGAATCCCGCAGTGCCCTGTAGGTGATGCCAGAGGGCAGGGCACGTGGTGATGTTGCTCATGTTCTCTGCCTCCTGCCTAATCAGAAAAAATGCCCTCACCTCCTGTATCCCATGGCCACACTAACCATGCCTGGATACCTTCCCTGGCCTTTTGCTGGAACTTTGTAGATATATCAATAAACTTACTGGGAGTATATTTCTCATCATAAATGTTTCCTGACCTGGGGGCTGCCTCACTGGCTGTGCTTTTGCTTTCCTTTGTATTACGGGTTGGATGGTAAAGGGCACTTCATTTGTTCCACCTTTAATCACTACACATCCTCCTCTTTGCTCTCCTCACTTTCCCAAGGATTCTACCCCTTAGTGTGTTAATCAGGCTTTGCCGCAAGTGCTCAGACCTCTATTTGCAGAAACCTGCGCCCTCCTGGCTTTGTAAAAACCTCCGGCTAAGATCTCCAACCTATTATATTGCTCTCCTGTCTTGTCTGTGAGCCCCAAAGGGAACAGAGCAGTGGACACCACACGTCCTTCTCTAACCTCAGTACTTCCAACTCTCTAACTCGAGCTTCTGCCTCTAGTCAGGCCACCTACCTGCCCACAGTAAGGGTCAACCCACTGTGCAGTCTTGAATTTCTCTTCTTGCCACCAGTCCTCAAACAAGCACCTTAGACCAGCTGGCATTTCTGAGGCATCTCTGTATTCACACAGCAGTCCACCAGCATCTGACATACAGACCACCCTTCCCCACATAGAGGTTGATGCCCAACGGGAATTCCCCTGTGGTTGCCTACCATGAGGTCTTTCCCAAGACCTATTTTTTTGGCCTCCTGGCTGGCTTGTCAACTGTTGGTTAGAAACCTCTGGAGTTCCCTGGGTGAAAGCAAACTGGCTCCAGTACATGAAAGACAAGGAGAAACCAAAGAAAAAGGCAGATCACTCCAGATTAGTAGGTGGCAGATTTAATACGCAGGGAAACTTGCATATGAGTAGGTCTCTGCACTCGGCAGTGCCCCACCCCCCCACCCCACCCAGCTGAAACACAGTCAGCTGCCAGAATCTTAAAACTTTATATAGAGGACTTAATGGAGTTCAGTCATATAATCAGTCCAAATGGTCTCAGTACCACATTGCTCTCTCAAGGATGCATCCATGAAATGGCTGCTAGTGTGGGAATAGTAGGCAGGATATACATTCCAAGGACAGGGGAGGGGGAGCAAGCCTCCAGTTGTATGGGTCCAGCTCTCAGGTCAACCAGGGGTCATGTTCTCTCAGTGACCTCCTGCAACACACACATGAAAATGGCCCTTTACTTGGCATTCTAAGTAAGGTATGAAAAATTATTGTTATTGCCAATAATAGCTTCCATTTATTTAAAACATATTACTTGCCAGGTAATTTAAGTGCCCTCAAGTGACATCTTTTTGAAAATTTACAAAACCCTAAATGAAACAGATATTTTCCCTATTTTAGACAAAAAGGAACTGGGTTGGGGGGAGAGACTGTTGGAAAGAAAAAGAAGCAAGTAAATAGAAACACTTCTTTTCTTTTTTTTTTAATTAGAGAAGAAAAAAAAATTTACTTTGTACCCCAAATACCACATCCTACACAAAATATTAAAAAAAATATCCTGTCTGTTGGATTTTAAACATGAATTTTATTTCCTGAAATATTTTATTAAATGTGTTCTATCTCAAAAATAATCAAGGCAAACAGTGGAAATATAAGTAAATGGAACGGTCAATACCTAAAAAACATTATTTTAACATTTTGCATATGCTATTTTAGAATTTTTTAAAACCAAAATAATAAATGTAAAATATATCATGTTATAAATACTCTTGTAAGAAGTGTTTTTAACATATTAAGACTTATTTTCCACGTACCTGTTTGTTTTCTGTGTCTACCATTATTTTTATTTATTTATTTATTTATTTTTGAATGTATAAAGTGTTTTTATTTGTGTTCAGCATTAAACACTGAGATGAAAATAACTTACTGACATAAAAACATTAAAAATTTGAATAAGCATGTCACTATTGAAGAAAAGAGCGTATTTTCTGAGAACCAATTTTTCCCCTCACCTCATTTATATTTGCTATTGAGCAAAACATACAGTTGACAATTTAAGGGGTAAAAAGAGAGCTTTATGCTTGAGCACATACACACCGATTATTTTATGTAGAGTCAAATCATGGGGTAAGTGTTGGAGCCAATCAAAACTAGGAAAAACTGTTACAGTGAGAATATGGTACAACCAACTTGTGGTGTCCCAGTAGGCCATATACTATGGTCCAGGCTTTCGCAGCTCTGGACAAAATAACAAGGTTTCTGTTTGTCTGGGCTTTGGCGGCTTCTTGTTAGTTAGTTTATTTACTAGATACCTTTGGTGTGAAGCACAGTGCATCCTCTATTTTTCTTTGCTTGGCTGGTCTGATGCAACTGGAATTTGCTCTTAGTTGACTCTGCTTCAGGCTTTCATTGGTTTTCTTTGTGCACATGGCTCATTATAGTCAATTGCACCATCTGACCATCTCGCCCACCACCTTCAGGTCAGTACAATCATTGCTTTCCAGTTGCCTTCTGTCTTTAGGGTTAGACTCAGCCCCACTGATCAGGAATCTCCCCAGGGGCAACTTCACTGAAGCAACCCCCCCACGTTCAGCAGCACCCACAGAATCCACTCCAGGGGGACAGAAAACTGGGCAGTGGCTCCTGTACATGGCCAGCCCCTTGAGAGACCATCAAGTAACTATTCAGAGGGCTGGGCTTTGTGCCCCATGAGGCAGAAGCAGTGGGCTGGGGTGATGGTCAGGCACTGAGGGGAGCCCCATCCAGCTGAAACACAGTCAGCAAGCAAACCGACTTTCTGGACAAAGGCAGACTTCTCACCAAAATTTTGCCAAGAGTACACATTTTCTTCCCTTGTTGCATTTTGTATAAGTTATTGTCTCACAGAGAACACTCAGATCTTGGTCTAACTGCCTTAATGTATATAGTTTTTAAATTCCATTTTATTCCCTCAAGAAAGGGAAACAAAACCATCAATTACAAGGTTCATAAGTCCCCAGAAAATAATTTGACCAAAAATCTTCCAGTCAGAGGTCTTTTGAGTTTTCTGCTTTTTCCCTGTCTTGGTCTAGAAATTGAGAGATATCTGCTGTCACCCACGTGGCTTTTTTTTTTTTTTTTCTGAAAGTAAAAGAATTGGAAAAGATATACAGTGCAAATATAAACCAAAAGGAAATTATATAATAACAGATGCAGTAGACTTGAAAGCAAAAGCGTTACTAGAAATAAACAAGGGCACTTCATATCAACAAATCCAATTTACCAGGAAGTTTTAAATTTGTATGCACTTAACTTCAAATTATATAGAGCAACAGAGCTACAAGGAAAATATAGACAAATTCACTATCATAATAGGAGATTTAACATACTGCACTCATTCACTGATAGAGGATACCTCTTTCAGAACAAGTAGACTCCCCCCACCAAAAAAAGTTAGTAAGGATATAAAAAACTTAAATAACGTGAGCAGCAAATTTGATTCAACAAGCAGATATATAGTCACTATACTCCAAAGCTTTAAAGTACAAATTATTTGCAAGCACACTAGGAACATTTTTAAAACTGACCATATTGTGCTATAAGGAAAATTTTTTAAAAATTCTAAGTATTAAAATTATACAATGTGTTTCTTGACTTGTAGTTAAGCTTTAACTCAGTAACAAAAAAGTAACTAGAAGTTATGAAATATACCATTTCTAAGTAATCACCAAAAAAACAAATCACAATTGGAGTTAGAAAATAATTTGAACTGAATGATAATAAAAATATTACATACGAAAACTGGGATGTGACTAAAGCTGTGCTTACAGGAAAATGTATATTCTTTTTTTTTTTTTCAAGGTAACAGTACTGCTTTTTTAAAAAATTGCACACGTCTATAAACCTAATAAATACATTTTCTCTATTTTTTTATACAGCAGATTCTTATTAGTCATCAATTTTATACACATTAGTGTATACATTTCAACCCCAATCTCCCAATTCATCACACCACTCCCCCACCCCACGGCTTTCCACACTTGGTGTCCATACGTTTGTCCTCTACATCTCTGTCTCAAATTCTGCCCTGCAAACCGGTTCATCTGTACCATTTTTCTAGGTTCCACATATTTCTGTTAATATACAATATTTGTTTTTCTATTTTTGACATACTTCATTCTGTATGACAGTCTCTAGATCCATCCAAGTCTCAATAAATGACCCAATTTCTTTCCTTTTTATGGCTGAGTAATATTCCATTGTATATATGTGCCACTTCTTTTTTATCCATTCATCTGTCGATGGGCATTTAGGTTGTTTCCATGACCTGGCTATTGTAAATAGTGTTGCAGTGAATATTGGGGTACATGCGTGTTTTTGAATTGTGGTTTTCTCTGGGTATATGCCCAGTAGTGAGATTGCTGGATCATATGGTAATTCTATTTTTAGTTTTTTAAGGAACCTCCATATTGTTCTCCATAGTATCTGTATCAGTTTACATTCCCACCAACAGTGCAAGACAGTTCCCTTTCCTCCACACACTCTCCAGCATTTGTTGTTTGTAGATTTTCTGATGAAGCCCATTCTAACTGGTGTGAGATGATACCTCATTGCAGTTTTGATTTTCATTTCTCTAATAATTAGTCATGTTGAGTAGATTTTCATGTGCTTCTTGGCCATCTGTATGTCTTCTTTGGAGAAATGTCTATCTAGGTCTTCTGCCCAGTTTTGGATTGGTTGTTTATTTATAATATTGAGCTGCATGAGCTGTTTATATATTTTGGAGATTAATCCTTTGTCCATTGATTCATTTGCAAATATTTTCTCCCATTCTGAGGGCTGTCTTTTCATCTTGTTTATGGTTTCCTTTGCTGTGCAAAAGCTTTTAAGTTTCATTAGGTCCCATTTGTTTATTTTTGTTTTCATTTTCATTTCTCTAGGGGGTGGGTCAAAAGAGATCTTGCTGTGATTTATGTCAAAGAGTGTTCTTCCTGTTTTCCTCTAAGAGTTTTATAGTGGCTGGTCTTATATTTAGGTCTCTAATCCATTTTGAGTTTATTTTTGTGTATGGTGTTAGGGAGTGTTCTAATTTCATTCTTTTATGTGTAGGTGTCCAGTTTTTCCAGCATCACTTATTGAAGAGACTGTCTTTTCTCCATTGTATATCCTTGCCTCCTTTGTCATAGATTAGTTGACCATAGGTGTGTGGGTTTACCTCTGGGCTTTCTATGTTGTTCCATTAATATATATATCGGTTTCTGTGCCAGTACCACATTGTCTTGATTACTGTAGGTTTGTAGTATAGTCTGAAGTCAGGGAGTATGATTCCTTCAGCTCCATTTTTTTCCCTCAAGACTGCTTTGGCTATCCAGGGCCTTTTGTGTCTCCATACAAATTTTAAGACTTTTTGTTCTAGTTCTGTAAAAAATGCCATTGGTAATTTGATAGAGATTGCATTGAAGCTGTAGATTGCTTTGGGTAGTATAGTCATTTTCAAAATATCGATTCTTCCAATCCAAGAACATGGTATATCTCTCCATCTGTTTCTATCTGTTTTAATTTCTTTCATAGTCTGTCATAGTTTTCTGCATACAGATCTTTTGTCTCCCTAGGTAGGTTTATTCCTAGGTATTTTATTCTTTTTGTTGCAATGGTAAATGGGAGTGTTTCCTTAATTTCTCTTTCATATTTTTCATCATTAGTGTATAGGAATGCAAAAGATTTCTGTGCATTAATTTTGTATCCTTCAACTTTGCCAAATTCATTGATTAGCTCCAGTAGTTTTCTGGTGGCATCTTTTGGATTCTCTATGTATAGTATCATGCCATCTGCAAACAGTGACAGTTTTACTTCTTTTCCAATTTGTATTTCTTTTATTTATTTTTCTTCTCTGATTGCCGAGGCAAGGACTTCCAAAACTATCTTGAATAATAGCAGTGAGATTGGACCTCCTTGTCTTGTTCCTGATCTTAGAGGAAATGGTTTCAGTTTTTCATCATTGAGAATGATGTTTGCTGTGAGTTTGTCATATATGGACTTTATTATGTTGAGGCAGGTTCCCTCTATGCCCACTTTCTGGAGAGTTTTTATCATAAATGGGTTTTGAACTTGTCAAAAGCTTTTTCTGCATCTATTGAGATGATCATATGGATTTTGTTCTTCAGTTTGTTAATATAGTGTATCACATTGATTGATTTGTGTATATTGAAGAATCCTTGCATCCCTGGGATAAATCTCACTTGTTCATGTTGTATGATCCTTTTAATGTGCTGTTGGATTCTGTTTGCTAGTATTTTGTTGAGGATTTTTCCATCGATATTCATCAGTGATATTGGTCTGTAATTTCTTTTTTTTGTATTATCTTTGCCAGGTTTTGGTATCAGGGTGATTGTGGCCTCATAGAATTATTTTGGGAATGTTCCTTCCTCTGCAAATTTTTGTAAGAGTTTGAGAAGGATGGGTGTTAGCTCTTCACTAAATGTTTGATAGAATTCACCTGTGAAGCCTTCTGGTCCTGAACTTTTGTTTGTTGGAAGATTTTTAATCACAGTTTCTATTTCAGTACTTGTGATTGGTCTGTTCATATTTTCTATTTCTTGCTGGTTCTGTCTTGGAAGGTTATACCTTTCTAAGAATTTGTCCATTTCTTCCAGGTTGTCCATTTTATTGGCATAGAGTTATTTGTAGTAGTCTCTTAGGATGCTTTGTATTTCTGCAGTGTCTGTTGTAACTTCTCATTTTCATTTCTAATTTTATTGAGTCCTCTCCCTCTTTTTCTTGATGAGACTGGCTAATGGTTTATCAATTTTATTTATCTTCCCAAAGAACCTGCTTTTACTTTTATTGATCTTTGCTATTGTTTTCTTTGTTTCTATTTCATTTATTTCTCCTCTGATCTTTATGATTTCTTTCCTTCTGCTAACTTTGGGTTTTGTTTGCTTTTCTTTCTCTAGTTCCTTTAGGTATAAGGTTAGATCATTTATTTGAGAGTTTCCTTGTTTTCTGATGTAGGCTTCTACAGCTATAAACTTCCCTGTTAGATCTGCTTTTGCTGCATCCCATATGTTTTGGACTGCCATGTTTTCATTGTCAATTGTCTCTAGGTATTTTTTTTTTATTTCCTCTCTGATTTCTTCAGTGATCTCTTGGCGATTTAGTAACGTATTGTTTAGCCTCCATGTGTTTGAGTTTTTCATGTTTGTTCCCCTGTAATTCATTTCTAATCTCATAGTGTTGTGGTCAGAAAAGAGGCATGATATGATTTCAGTTTTCTTAAAATTACTGAGGCTTGCTTTGTGACACAAGATGTGATCTTTCCTGGAGAATGTTCTGTGCGCACTTCAGAAAGAAGTGTAATCTGCTATTTTTGGATGGAATGTCATATAAATATCAATTAAATCTGTCTGTCTATTGTGTCATTTAAAGCTTCTGTTTCCTTATTTATTTTCATTTTGTATGATCTGTCTATTGGTGTAAGTGAGGTGTTAAAGTCCCCCACTATTATTGTATTACTGTTGATTTCCTGTTTTATAGCTGTTACTCATTGTCTTATGTATTGAGGTGATCCTATGTTGGGTACATATATATTTATAATTGTTATATTTTCTTGGATTGATCCCCTGATCATTATGTAGTGTCCTTTCTTGTCTCTTGTAACATTCTTTATTTTAAAGTCTATTTTAGTCTCTATGAGTATTGCTCCTCCAGCTTTCTTTTGATTTCCATTTGCGTGGGATATCTTTTCCATCCCCTCAGTCTGAAGTGGGTCTCTTGGAGACAGCATATATATGGGTCTTGTTTTTGTATCCATTCAGCAAGCCTGTGTCTTTTGGTTGGAGCATTTAATCTATTCACATTTAAGGTAATTATCGATATGTATGTTCCTATCACCATTTTCTTAATTGCTTTGGGTTTATTTTTGTAGGTCCTTTTCTTCTCTTGTGTTTTCCACTTAGACAAGTTCCTTTAGCATTTGTTGTAGAGCTGGTTTGGTGGTGCTGAATTCGATTAGCTTTTGCTTGTCTGTAAAGCTTTTGATTTCTCCATCGAATCTGAATGAGATCCTTGCCGGATAGAGTAAACTTGGTTGTAGATTCTTCCCTTTCATCACTTTAAGTATATCATTCCACTCTCTTCGGCTTGTAGAGTTTCTACTGAGAAATCAGCTGTTACCCTTATGGGAGTTCCCTTGTATGTTATTTTTCATTTTTCCCTTGCTGCTTTCAGTAATTTTTCTTTTTCTTTAATTTTTGCCAATTTGATTACTATGTGTCTCAGCATGTTTCTCCTTTGGCTTATCCTGTATGGGACTCACTGTGCTTCCTGGACTTGTGTGGCTATTTCCTTTCCCATGTTAGGGAAGTGTTCAACTATAATATCTTCAAATATTTTCTCTGATCCTTTCTCTCTCCTTTCTTCTTCTGGGACCCCTATAATGTGAATGCTGTTGTGTTTAATGTTGTCCCAGAGGTCTCTTAGGCTGTCTTCATTTCTTTTCATTCTTTTTTCTTTATTCTGTTCCACAGCAGTGAATTCCACCATTCTGTCTTCCAGGTCACTTATCCATTCTGCCTCAGTTATTCTTTGCCTCCATTGTTTTTCTGAGGTCCTGGATCATCTTCACTATCATTATTCTGAATTCTTTTTCTGGAAGCTTGTCTATCTCCATTTTGTTTAGTTGTTCTTCTGGGGTTTTATCTTTTTCCTTCATCTGGTACATAGCCCTCTGCATTTTCATCTTGTCTATCTTTCTGTGAATATGGTTTTTGTTCCACAGGCTGCAGAATTGTAGTTCTTGCTTCTCCTGTCTGACCTCTGGTGGATGAGACTATCTAAGGGGCTTGTGCAGATTTCCTGATGGGAGGTACTGGTGGTGGGTAGAGCTGGGTGTTGCTCTGGTGGGCACAGCTCAGTAAAACTTTAATCCGCTTGACTGCTGATGGGTGGGTTTGGGTTCACTCCCTGTTGGTTGTGTGGCCTGAGGCAACCCAACACTGGAGCCTACCTGGGCTCTTTGGTTGGGCTAATGGCAGACTCTGGGAGGGCTCACAACAAGGAGTACTTCGCAGAACTTCTGCTGCCAGTGTTCTTGTCCCCACAGTGAGTCACAGACAACCCCTGCCTCTGCAGGAGACCCTCCAACACTAGCAGGTAGGTCTGGTTCAGTCTCCCCTGGGGTCACTGCTCCTTCTCCTGGGTCCCAATGTGCACACTACATTGTGTGTGCCCTCCAGGAGTAGAGTTTCTGTTTCCCCCAGTCCTGTCGAAGTTCTGTAATCAAATTCCACTAGCCTTCAAAGTCTGATTCTCTAGGAATTCCTCCTCCCATTTCTGGACCCCCTGGTTGTGAAGCCTATCATAGGGCTCAGAATCTTCACTCCAGTGGGTGGACTTCTGTGGTAAAAGTGTTCTCCAGTCTCTGAGTCACCCACCCAACAGTTATGGGATTTGATTTTGCTGTGATTGTGCCCCTCCTACCATCTCATTGTGACTTCTCCTTTGTCTTTGGATATGGGGTATCTTTTTTGGTGAGTTCCAGTTTCTTCCTGTTGATGATTGTCCAGCAGCTAGTTGTGATTCTGGTGTTCTCACAAGAGAGAGTGAGAGCATGTCCTTCTACTCCCCCATCTTGGTTCAGGCCTCTATCATTATTTTTAATGGCTGAACATTATTCTATTAGTTAGTTGTGTTTATTATTCATTACTGAAAGCATATTTCCAGTTTTTACTAATATTAAAAAATCCTTTATACATAAAGTAATATATATTATAGTTATATATATGTAGATATATATACAGTATATATATATATGTGTGTATATATTGACTATATATATATATATATATTTGTGTATTTTTCTGAATATAGCCTTAGCAATAAATGACAGCTATAGAATCGCTAAATCTAAATATAAGGAAAGTTTTAGGAATTTGGGTCCACATAAACAATTTCCTCCAGCCAGACACAATGTATAAACTTTTAGTAGACAGATCATTTCTATAAAACTGCCTGATCAGTTTTAAATTCACATAAAATTAAGTTTAGATAAGTTAATTTCAGAATAATTTTTACTATTTAATCTCAAAATCTGGTGTTCTTAGACATCTGCACATTGTATTGTAAGACAACTGAATAAAACACTTAATTTTTAACTCTAGCTTTGTCAACTGTGTCTTCTATATCCAGCAAATGTGCCTTTAATCTCTGTAGGCTATGTGAATCATGCATTTCGAGGAATTGAGGGCATATGAAATCATTGTATCCAGTTCAATAATTGTATCCAGTTTTCTTTAACTTTTCTTTTCCTTTCATTTCATTTTCATTTTCTTTCTTTGTTTTTGTAGAAGATTGTTATTTAAGAAGTCTGCAGGAGATAAAAAATTGGAGGCCATCCCAAGGAATGTAAGAGGCATGATAAAATGGGGGAAGTAAAAATGTATGATACTTGTGATCACATAGGGGAATTAAATAATCACTGCTGTATAATTAAAGTTAATTAGTAGAAAGATATATGCTTTTATAAATGTGTACATTAAAATGAGCATAGATAGGTTATAAATTTCACAATTCACTAGAAGAAAATAAGCACACACATATTAAAAAAAGGAAAATCTGTATCATGTATTAAAAGGTAGAAAACAAACCATAAATAAACACAAACATAAAAATATAAATTATGAAACAAAATAAGTAACTTGTATTGAGCACTAATGGTGCATAGGAATTGCTTTGGAGTTTGTATGTACTAACTCATTTAATCCTCTCATCTAACTTATGACCTAGATGCTTTCACAAAGGTCAGGCTGTGATGCCAGCCTTCCCTTCATTTCCTTTTCAGCTCTACCACTCGCTAGTAGTGTGATCTTAATCAAGTTAGTTAAATTAAGTTAGTTAATCAAGTAAATTAAATTATCAGAATAATTATTTCAATTATTCCCTTGAAAACTGGGCATAATAACAGCACCTTCCTCAAAGGATTGTTCTGAGGATTAAATATGTTAAAACTCATAAAATTTTCAGTTAAATGCTTGACATAGTGAACCCGTATAGGAAGTTTTATTTGTTTTGTGTTTTGAAGCCCATGTCTTATTTTCTTTCTGCCTCACTGGTCTGACTTTTATAGCACTATGTTTGCTGTATGTTGTCTTTAAATGACTTTTTAATTCTGCAATATTTTTAATTTTTCTGAGTACTTTACCTTACTACATTAACTCTTTAATTTAACAGATATAAAATGACATCCAGATTGAGACTGGGCAACCAGCAAGATAGATGGAGAATTAAATATATTCAATAACCCAGAAGCTAATAGATGAAGGCAGAAAAGGTTTCACAGAAACTGAAAAAAATGACAAAGCAAGGATAGGGATAGTAGAAAGTGGTGGAGTGGTTTCCTTTAATGGGGAAAAGGAAGAGGAACCTAGAATACAGGGTAGGGGTGACCTTCTACAGCTGGTGGATGCCTAGCTAATATTTTCTTTTTATTAGAAGAGAATGTCAGACGTAAACACACAGAGGTAAGTATGTGAGTAAGCACACTCTAATGTGCTAAATCCATTAATAAAGGGTTCAAAAGAAAACTAGTATCCAACTGCCATTTCTACCAGTCTTCCCCTTAGTTCAGCTCTTCTCTACTGAGGTGAGAGTTTGCTGGCTGTCTAGCCTTCTAAAGAGTATGTGAGAAAAACATCTAAACTGAAATGGTACAATAATTTTATCTCCAATTCTACCCAACAGTGATTTATTTGTGTGAACTCATAGTGTTTTTAGCTAACATTAATTGGAAACTTACTATATCCTTGATAAATTTAAATGTATTTATCTTATTTAATTTCCTCCCTCATTTAATGTTTACATCAATTCTACTAGGTAAGTAAGATGTTATGTTTTTTAGATTAAATATAACATCTTGTCCAATATCTCATTTCAATTTTTTTTTTCAATTCAGTGTTATTTACCTTTTAGTGAGTGGAGACTGCAAAACTACAGATTTAATTCTCCCTTAGGCTTTCTTTGGTCTCAGTTTTCAGTCTTTTGCGTTTTTGTAATTTCTGGCTCTCCATGGACATTTTCGTCTGCATTAGGACAGATTACATCAGTTTATTGCCAGTGGCTCTTTTTTGGCTGAAATTTACTCTGATGTTTTAAGAACTTGTGTGTTCATTAAATAAAAAAATAAAGAAAGGCAACTATGATTTTTCCTTTATCTGACCTTAGATCAGTTTATTCAAAGGGCAAGCTGTGCCAGAGCCCTGAACAACTCCTTGGGCACTATTATTTAGTAATTGCTGTGGCTTTTTCCTTTAGTGGGTCTCTGACTTGTCCATTTGTCCATTTTATAAATTCATGAAAACCTTTGTTACAAAAGAAAATACACACATTGAATTGTACTTGAACTCAGAAAATGAATATGACAGGAAACAGAAGAAAACAGTGAATGAAGATTTTTACACTGAGACACTATGCATTTGTCAGCACATAATTTATAAAGTTAATTTTATGAATTGACTCCTAGAAGGCATTAGGAAAATAGACAGCTAGTTTTCACTCATTCATGAGGCTTTTATATTAAAACATTTGTCCCAGGTGATCACTACCTAAAGACTAAAAGCATGCATAGAAATTTTACTGATTTTTATTACTTGAATAAAAATAGAATTAGAGAACTGCATTTAAAGCCAAAATAACCCCTGAGTTTTAGTTATTGTTCTACTTCTACCTAGAAGTGATATTTGGACAAATTACTCCACTTTCTAAGCCTGGTTGTCTCCACCAGTATAAGAATCTGGCTGATAATATTAACTCCACTAGCAAGTGGGATGCTTACACAGTAGCTGTAAAAACAACTAGCATTTATTGCATGTTTTCTATATACCAGACATGATTCTAAGAACATTATATGTATTCATTCATTTGATTTGCACATGGCCTTGTGAGTTGGGTCCTACGTTCATTGATGTTTGACAGACAGAATGAAGAGATACAGAGTTAAATATTTACCAGGCAATCAGATGCCAGGGTTTGTGCTCAGCTGTTTTCTATCAAAGGAAAGCATGGTTTGAAGGTACTTTATAAAAAGGTATTCAACTATTAGTTTTCATTATTTATAGTATTGTTTTATTTCATTATATATGCCTACATAGGCATATACTGAATATTATTTAATATAAGCTGTCATTTACCATTGACATATTAAAAACTTTTACTTTATAACTATTTAAAAAGGATGTAAGGCATAAAAATATGTCCCATATAGTCACAAAGTCCAAATAGGTGGTCTTGCTTTACAATATTTCTTTGAATTGCTTACATTGAGCATTATCTTCAATTTTAAGATATTAACAAGGATACAAAATTAAACTTGTTGCCTCCAAATGTTAGCTTTCCTGAGAAGTTTGGGTGGCCTTCCTCTCTTATTCAGGGCTGTTAAGAACATTAAAGGTGATAATTCACATATCATCTTGCCCATCAGATATTCTCTGCCTTCCTTTATTTCTCATGTATAAATAGCAGAGCCCAATAGCTAATTGGCAGACAGCAGAAGTAATGAGTGTCTTTTCCTCTCTTGTTTCCCTTTCAGAGGCCATGTGTTGAGAAGCCAGAATCACAGAACTGTAACAACTCACCACTGAGCAGCTCCACAAAGATAAGCTGCTTTCTCAATAGATTTATCAGACCTACAGAGGATTTGGTGTGAGCAAGAACAAACTCTGTGTGTGTGTGTGTGTGTGTGTGTGTGCATGCGTGCATGTGCATGCAAGTTTACCTGATGTAACATGAAATTATTCTATCCTAATTTAGACAGCATTTCACATAAGTTCTGGACCATTTAAGCAGTAAATGAATTGGTTGTTATTATTATTGTTAATGTGATCATCAACATCATTGAAAACAAACCTTGACATTCTGCAGTCCCATTTTGTTGTCCTCTTATGTGACTGCAGTTGACTTAGTAAAAACTGGGATTTTTCACCTTTCTCAAAATGTCTAAATTGGAAATATACAATCATATTTATTGGTAATAGATTTGAGGACATTCCTCAGAAATTTTGACTGTTGCTCCTGTCACCAAGATTTTGGATATTTCCTGACCCAAATAAGTAGTTTCAAATATTAATCAGTCAAAACTCATTGGTAAAATACAGACACTAAAATGATTGCTAAATCACAGATGCCTTGAACATGAAGCAGTAGATCTTTCTAAATGCTGTTACTCTACATTTTGGTTTTTATATCTTTTATCTTGATATAAAACATGTTTATTTGTATCTTGTGGAAGTTTAATCAAAATGGTGACTGATTTTCAATGAATTAGATAACTGATTCTATGTGCTGATCAAATTTCTGACAAGCACATATGTACTATCATTTACTTTTCATCTGAAACAGCTAGTGAAGCAACATTCATTATTTGTGTTCTGCCCACCGTTTTTGTGTTGGCAACTCATATTAACGGTCATTCATGTGAGGTTACTGAGTATCAGTACTTCTACACTGGGGTAAAAGTTGCATTTCAGACTTGTATCTGCCATTGCCCTGATTGTGTCCATTTACTTATCATTGGCATGGAGTTTTATTCTTACAAATCAGGGTAATTGTCAACCACATGGCAATGTGGAGAAAATCTTAACCAATAGAAAATGAACATGAGTTCACTCCCCTAAGCATGTCAGAACCACAGGACAGCTTAGTCTTTGCCTTTAATATGCTATTTCACTGATTTACTGGAGCCCACTACTACTTATGTTGCTGGGTCTCAAGTTACAAAGCTTTAGAAATTTTACAATTTACTCACATGCTCAGAAAAATTACTTCAAGGTATTTCAGCAAATTAGGCATAACTGCAGGAATAACTTCATATAATATAAATAAAAATAATAAGCAAAAACTGAGTACAAATTAATGGAATACTTAAATTCAATTCCCTCAGATTTTTCTCAAAATTTTTTCCAGAACCCCTAGTACATATCAATAGCAATTAGTAGTTTTACCTTATATTTCATCAGAGTTTTAAAAGCTAGTTTCCCCTAGCTTGTACATTCTGTGTCTATTTTATTAACTAATTCATTCTTGGAATCTGACAAAATGCCTTACACAGTAATGAATCTATAGATATTTATGAATAAATTAACTTCAATACCAAAATATTGAAACTTCTAACCACTGACAGTAAATGGTGTTACTAACTGTGTTGGTCTTTCTGAAGGTCAATTTTGTTAATTTTATCAAAATTTCAAAAATGTATTTATATTCCTAGTATGACAATATTTAGCCTGTAAAAATAGCTTCCTTATGTCCAAAAATTATGTATGTAAACAAAGACTTTACAAAATTTTGTATAAAGAAAATTTGCTTGATACTATGTATTTACTTGTGTGATATGTGTTTTACATATATATAAATTTTCAATATATACCAAACATGTATTGATTAAGTAATTGTAATTCATCTATCATTTTAATACTAGGTAGTCATTTAAGGGTGTGGTAAATACTTATGTGATAACATGGAAATATGTGTGATATACAGCTAAGAAAAAAAGGAGTGTAAACATTTCCTGTAAAATAAAAAGAATATTTGTATGCATTCACCCATGAATATTTTCTATGTGTGGGCAATTTTCAAAAATATATTTAATAGAATGTGCTTGTTGGAAGGGTGTGAAAAAAGGAGTTTCAATTACCTTTTTATCTTACAATTGAATACATCTATTTTAAAAGAGTATATTATTTTGCCATTTTTTCATGGATAAGCTACTGTAAGGGAGATGAGAAGGAAAGGATATGGCAACACAGAAGTGGCAAATTAAAATGATTACCTATAGTGGTATATGTAGGTATATATTATTTTGTGTAGCCATGTATTAATAGTGCCAGGTAAACTTAGTTTTCAGCATTTTACTATAAAAATTAATTCAATTTTTTAAAATGTCTAGCTTCTAATTGTAAGTAGCTCATGAGTCAATATGGAATGTTCATATGCATAGCACCCATTTTCTTACTGCAGTTTATTGAAGTTTTGAAACTGTCAAAACTTTAAAGATTTTGGATAATGCTCTATTTAGAGAAGTTCCGATTAATTCAGTATATACTTTTTAAATGTCTCTTTCTACCAGGCAGTTTTGCATAATAATAGTATATTTATTTCTTAACATTTCAAATTCTCCAGCTTTTCCATCCTTTCACACCAAAAGTCATAATTATTTCCATAGCAACAATGTTCATTGTCAGAGGTAGAAATTTTGACTTCTCTTGGGCTTTTTTTAAGGGAGCATAGAACATTTAAACAACAAAAGATGTTATTTTATGAAAATTGTCAAGAACTGAGAGAAAAAGGTATTGGATATTTCCTTTAATAATTTGTGCTGATAAATTATTACCAGTATATGTTACTGCAAAATCTCAACACTATTATTTCCTTAGTAATCCCAAGTTATAAGTAATATCTCCTTTTCCACAGTCATAATTTCTCTCTGTACCAAAAGACAAGTCTTAACATATATAAAATTGAAAATAAGTGTTTTTATATGTTTACTTAGAGAATTTGCTCCAAATATCTGATTTTCTGACCCTGGGTTCTTTAATTAAAGGAAAATTTCAGTGCAATTAATTCATCTAAAAAATAAAGAATTATTTTTCTCCTTAGCCACTTCTAAAGTGTTGTCAGCATCTTATATAGTGTGGTATTATACATTGTGATTTAGAAACTAAAAGTTTTCTGATTATGCCTTTTTGTGAGCAATAGATAAGTGTTTGCCATAATACATTCTTGAATACAAGAATGATAAATACTGAAACAAAACTCATTTTTTTCTTTTGTTTGAAGTTACTGTTTGGCACCACTGGATGGAGATACTAGATTAGTAAAATAGAAGAGAGTATGTTTTATTTTATCATATTTATAAATTTGTTTACAGAAGGCTGATAATTTTGGCTGGATCTTCTTGAAAATCATTATCATCACCACCAATAGAACACGCTTTATAAGAAGAGAAATGGGATACAAAATATGAGACCCATTTTGCCCAATGTCACAAAATGAATTGGCCATAAATAACAAGCTACTGGTTCCCATTCTCTTAGTTTACTGTTTAGTGAATAGGAAAGTAAAACCAAAGGGCAAACATATTAATTTATCAACATGTTAAATGTAGATGCTTTACTTGTACTATCATATAAGTTTATTGATGAAATTTTTAACTTTGAACGACTTATTTATATATTGCCTAAATTTATAACAAACTACTATGTGAAAAGTGAAGGCTGTAGTATTTTCAGTAATAAATGCACATATTATTTTGTCACAATTTAATAAAAAAGACAAATTTTGAAAAGAAGAAATATTAAAAGTGGGCAAATTCTGGAACTAACACTCTCAGGTTTCCAAGTTAGAATATGAGGATTAAGTTGTGTGGCACATCACAACGTCTCTTTTAGGAGGAGGGTGCTCAGTTTGAGAATAATGACTCCACTGATAGGGCAGATTTGAGCTCCCTCTGACTTTTCAATGAGGTCTTATATTCAGTATAACTATGCTTCTCTTTTTCAGCTGTCTGGTTCAAAATCTCCTGATTTTCTCATCTCTACAACATATTAAATCACTTTATTATTTATGTTTTCAACTACCCCACCATATGTGAGACTCTCCAAGACAGGAATTGTGCCTAGTTTTCCTTTGAATCTCAGGCCAATATTTGGCAAATAGCACAAATTCAATATGTGTTTTAAGATACATTGATATGATTATGAAATAAAAATTGCCACATTTCTCCCATTTCTCAACTACCCTCTCAAAATTCTCTAACTTTTAATGTCAATAAATATATTTACACCAACATTGTAAGTTTCACAACTGAATATTTTATAGTTTTGGACAGTTTACAAAATAGATTAGCATATGCAGTGTCATTATATCTTTAGGTAGGCATTAAGGAAATTTCAATGATATTTTAGAGAAATCTATTATATATCACACATTATAGTTATTATTTGTATTTTACATGCAAGGAAGCCAAGCTTCAAATTGTTTAAATAATTGCTCAAAACCTAAAGGCAGTACTCAAGTTCAAAGACAAAAGCATTTCAATTGCTGTTTCCTCAATCAAGGGACTTCATTCATTCTATGCCACTCCATTATGATTCTAGAAGGAGGCTAAACTCATGTGAAAATGACATGTTAAGCCATAGTTAGCCATGTACTCTTCAGGGAATAAATCTTAAAATATTTTTGTTTATGTTTTGCTTGTTTATTTTTAATAGAGCTGTAAGCCATGAGTAATATAACATAGAAAAGTTAAATTTTGATAGAGTGGAAGAGGAATAAGAGTTTTAAAATCAGTAAACTACAGCCACTGTCTCCCCACATTTTTAAAATAAATTACATTTTGTATTTTCCTATAAGAAGATATTAATATGTATTTATGATTCTCCTAAACAGCATTGTAGCTAGTTATTTATATATAATATACAATATATAAATAGTTATTAACTAAATATGTGTGTTAATATCCATATAGTATAATATTTTTCTTATTAGAAACAAAGATTGCCAGAAGTATTTGGTCCAAAGTATTTTAAATGCTCAAGAAAAAAAAATATCAACCCAGAATTGTGTTTCCAATGAAAATATTCTTAAAAATACAAAATAAAGGCTTTTTCAGATTTAAAAAAGTAAGAAAATTTGATATTAGCTCTCTGTACTAAATAAATGCAAAGGAAGTTTTTCAGAATGAGGCAAAGTGATGTCAAGTGAATGTCAAATCTTCAGGAAAGAATAAGTACATTGGAAATGGTACTTGTGTGGCTAAATATAAAAGACTAACTTTTCTTCTTAATTTCTTTAAAACACACATAATTGTTTATAGCAATATTATGGGACTAATAAAGGATATGTCAAATTTATAATTCAGATACGATGACACAGATTGTTTACCTTTGTTCCTTCCTCATAATCACAACCATAAACTCTGGAAATAATGCAAGAGGCAAACAAAGGAAAAAACTCTGAAAGATGTAAAGAAGAAGTCAGGCTGGTAAACAATTGAATAAACATACTATGTTCATGGACTGGAAGACTCAATATAGTAAAAATGTTACTTCTCTCCAAAATAATCTATAGGTTTAATGCAATTCCTAACAAAATCCCTACAAGGTTTTTCTACACATACAAAAGCTTATTCTAAAAATTATATAGAAAAATTACCTAAAACAATCTTGACAAATAATAGTAAAGAAGGAAAAATAATTCTAGTATACATTAAAGTTTACTCTGTAGCTATATTAATCACAACAGTATGATATTGGCAGAGATACAGACACACAAATCAGTGGAACAGAAAAGAACCCAGAAATACATGCAAATATGCCAAACTGAATTTTGACAAAACCACAAAAGCAATTCAGTGCAGGAAGGATAACCTTTTCCTCAAGTTGTTCTAGAGAAATTGGACATCCATAGGTAGAAAAAAAATGAAGCTTGATCTAGACTTCATGTCTTACACAAATACTAACTCAAAATTGGTCATGGACTTAAAGATCTAACAGAAAAATATAAAACTTGGGAAAAAAACAGTATCATAATATTTTATGGTGAGATTTATAATGTTCATAGATAAAATACATATGAAAAAGTAGCAAATATTATTGTAAGATAGAAATCTACCTATTTAAAACCCATGTAATATGCCATCATCTACATAAAGCTATTCTATATATTCCAGGCTGTGTATTCCACAGCTGTTCTGTGTATTCAAATCTTCCAGGCTTGAAAAAACACATTGGGGAGGAGCTTCAAGATGGTGGAAGAGTAAGACGTGGAGATAACCTTCCTCCCACAAATACATAAGAAATACATCTACATGTGGAACAACTCTAACAGAACACCTACTGAAAGCAGGCAGAAGACCTCAGACCACTCAAAAGGCAAGAAACTCCCCACATACCTGGGTAGGGCAAAAGAAAAATAGGAAAAACAGAGACCAAAGAATAGGGGCAGGACCTGCACCAGTGGGTGGGAGCTGTGAAGGAGGAAATGTTTCCACACAATAGGAAACACCTTTGTGGGTGGAGACTGTGGGTGGTGGCAAGGGGGGAAGCTTCAGAGCCATGGAGGGAAGTGCAGCAACAGGGGTGTGGAGGGCAAAGTGGAGAGATTGCTGCACAGAGGATCGGAGCCAACCAGCACTCACCAGCCCAAGAGGCTTGTCTGCACACCCGCCGGGGCAGGTGAAGGCTGGGAGCTGAGGCTCGGGCTTTGGAGGTCAGATACGAGGGAGAGCACTGGGGTTGGCTGCATGAACACAGCCTGAAGGGTCTAGTGTGCCACAGCTAGCTGGAGGGAGTCCAGGAAAATGCCTGGAGCTGCCGAAGGGGAAAGAGACTTTTTCTTGCCTCTTTGTTTCCTGGTGCATGAGGAGAAGGGATTAAGAGCATGGCTTAAAGGAACTCCAGAGATGGGCACAAGCTGCGGCTATCAGCGTGGACCCCAGAGACGGGCATGAGAGCTAAGACTGCTGCTGCAGCCACCAAGAAGCCTGTGTGAAAGCACAGGTCACTATGCACACCTCACCTCCCGGGAGCCTGTGCAGCCTGCTACGGCCAGAGTCCTGTGATCCAGGGACATCTTCCCTGGGAGAACACACGGCCCACCTCAGGCTGGTGCAACGTCATGCTGACCTCTGCAGCTGCAGGCTCACCCAGCACTCCGTACCCCTCCCTCCCCCAGGCCTGAGTGAGCCAGAGTCCCCAAATCAACTGCTCCCTTAACCCCGTCATATCTGAGGGAAGAACAGAAGCTCTCAGGTGACCTACATGCAGAGGCAGGTCTAAATCCAAAGCTGAACCCCAGGAGCTGTGGGAACAAAGAAGAGAATGGGAAATTTCTCCCAGCATCCTCAGGAGCAGAGGATTAAATCTACACAATCAACTCGATATACCCTGCATCTGTGGAATACCTGAATAGACAATAAATCATTCCAGATTGAGGAGGTGGACTTTGGGAGCAACAATATATACGTTTTTTTTCCCCCTTTTTGTCTTTTTGTGAGTGTGTATGTGTATGCTTCTGTGTGTGATTTTGTCCATATAGCTTTGCTTTTACCATTTGTCCTAGGGTTCTGTCGGTCTGATTTTTTGTTTGTTTGTTTGCTTTAGTATAGTTTTAGCACTTGTTATCACTGGTGGATTTTTTTTTTTTTTTGGTTTAGTTGATCTTTCTTTCTTTTCTTTTTATTACTTAAAAATTTTTAATATTTTTTATTATTTTAATAACTTTATTTTTTGTACTTTATCATATTTTATTTTACATTACTTATTTTATTTTATTTTCTTCTTTCACTCTTTCTTTATTTTCTCCCTTTTATTCTGAGCCGTGTGGATGACAGGCTCTTTGTGCTCCAGCCAGGCGTCTGGGCTGTGCCTCTGAGGTGGGAAAGCCAAGTTCAGGTCACTCGTCAACAAAAGACCTCCCAGCTCCACATAATATCAAATTGTGGAAATTTCCCAGAGATCTCCATCTCAACGTCAAGACCAGCAACTTCCTTAATATGGGAAAGGAAATAGTTAATCAACTCCAGGAAACACAGAGAGTCCCATACAGGATAAATCCAAGGAGAAACACGCCAAGACACATATTAATCAAACTGTCAAAAATTAAATACAAAGAAAACATATTAAAAGCAGCAAGGGAAAAACAACACATAACATACAAGGGAATCCCCATAAGGTTAACAGCTGATCTTTCAGCAGAAACTCTGCAAGCCAGAAGAGAGGGGCAGGGCATATTTAAAGTAATGAAGGAGAATAAACCACAACCAAGATTACTCTACCCAGCAAGGATCTCATTCAGATTTGATGGAGAAATTAAAACCTTTACAGACAAGCAAAATTTGAGAGAATTCAGCACCACAAAACCAGCTTTACAACAAATGCTAAAGGAACTTCTCTAGGCAGGAAACACAAGAGAAGGAAAAGAACTACAATAATAAACCCAAAACAATTAAGAAAATGGTAATAGGAACATGCATATCAATAATTACCTTAAATGTAAGTGGATTAAATGTCCCAACCAAAACACATAGATTGGCTGAATGGATAGAGAAACAGACCCATATATATGCTGTCTACAAAAGACCCACTTCAGACCTAGGGACACATACAGACTGACAGTGAGGGAACAGAAAAAGATAATCCATACAAATGGAAATCAAAAGGAAGCTGGAGTAGCAATTCTCATAGCAGACAAAATAGACTTTAAAACAAAGACTATTTCAAGAAACAAAAAAGGGCACTACATAATGATCAAGGGATCAATACAAGAAGAAGATATAACAATTGTAAATATTTATGCACCCAACATAGGAGCACCTCAATACAGAAGGCAAATACTAACAGCCATAAAAGGAGAAATAAACAGTAACACAATCATAGTAGGGGACATTAACACCCTACTTTCATCAAGGGACAGATCATCCAAAATGAAAATAAATAAGGAAACACAAGCTTTAATGATACATTAAACAAGATGGAGTTAACTTCTATTTATAGGGCATTCCATCCAAAAACAACAGAATACACATTCTTCTCAAGTGCTCATGGAACATTCTACAGGGTAGATCATATCTTGTGTCACAAATCAAGCCTTGGTAAATTTAAGAAAATTGAAATCATATCAAGTATCTTTTCTGATGACAATGCTATGAGAATGGGTATCAACTACAGGAAAAAATCTGTAAAAGATACAAACACATGCAGGCTAAGAAACAAACTAATAACCAAGAGATCACTGAGGAAATCAAAGAGGAAATCAAAAAAATACCTACAAACAAATGACAATGAAAACCTATGGGATGCAGCAAAAGAAGTTCTAAGAGGGAAGTTTATAGCAATACAATCTTACCTGGGGAAACAAGAAATATCTCAAATAAACCACCTAACCTTACACCTAAAGCAACTAGAGAAAGAAGAACAAAAATCCCCCAAAGTTAGCAGAAGGAAAGAAATCATAAACATCAGATCAGAGATAAAGGAAAAAGAAGTGACAGAAATGATAATAAAGATCAATAAAACTAACAGATGGTTCTTTGAGAAGATAAACAAAGTTGATAAACCATTAGCCAGATCATGAAGAAAAAAAGGGAGAAGACCCAAATCAATAGAATTATAAATAAAAAAGGAGAAGTAACAACTGACACTGCAGAAATACAAAACATCATGAGAGATTGCTACAAGCAACCCTATGCCAATAAAATGGGCAACCTGGAAGATGTGGACAAATTCTTAGTAATGCACAACCTTCCGAGACTGAACCAGGAAGAAATAGAAAATATGAACAGGCCAATCAGAAGCACTGAAATTGAAACTGTGATTAAAAATCTTCCAACAAACAGGACTAGATGGCTTCACAGGAGAATTCTATGAAACATTTAGAGAGAGCTAACACCTATCCTTCTCAAACTCTTCCAAAATATAGCAGAGGAAGGATTACTCCCAAAACCATTCCACGAGACACCATCACCCTGATACTAAAACCAGACAAAGAAGTCACAAAGAAAGAAAACTACAGGCCAATATCACTGATGAACATAGATGCAAAAATCCTCAACAAAATACTAGCAAACAGAATCCAACAGCACAATATAAGGATCATACACCATGAGCAACTGGGGTTTATCCCAGGAATGCAAAGATTCTTCACTATATGCAAATCACTCAATGTGATACACCATATTAACCTATTGAAGGAGAAAAACCATATGACCAACTCACTAGATGCAGAGAAATCTTTTGACAAAATTCAACACCTAGTTATGATAAAAACTCTCCAGAACATAGGCATAGAGGGAACTTTCCTCAACATAATAAAGGCCATATATGACAAACTCACAACCAACATTGTTCTCAATGATGAAAAACAGAATCCATTTCCTCTAAGATCAAGATCAAGACAAGGTTGCCCACTCTCACCACTGTTATTCAACATAGTTTTGGAAGTTTTAGCCACAGCAGTCAGAGAAGGAAAAAAATAAAAGGAATCCAAATCAGAAAACAAGCTCTCACTGTTTGCAGATGACATGATAGTAAACATAGATAATCCTAAAAATGCTACCAGAAAACTACTAGAGCTAATCAATGACTTTGGTAAAGTAGCAGGATACAATATTAATGCACAGAAATTGCTTGCATTCCTATACACTAATGATAAAAAATCTGAAAGTGAAATTAAGAAAACACTCCCATTTACCACTGCAACAAAAAGAAAAAAAATATCTAGGAATAAACCTACCTAAGGAGCCAAAAGACATGTATGCAGAAAATTATAAGACACTGATGAGAGAAATTAAAGATGATACAAATAGATGGAGAGATATACCATGTTCTTGGATTGGAAAAATCAACATTGTGAAAAGGACCCTAGTACTCAAAGCAATCTACAGATTCAATGCACTCCCTATCAAACTACCACTGGCATTTTTCACAGAACTGGAACGAAACGTTTCACAATTTCTATGGGAACACAAAAGACCCCGAATAGCCAAAGCAATCTTGAGAAAGAAAAATGGAGCGGGAAGAGCCAGTCTCCCTGACTTCAGACTATACTGAAAAGCTACAGTAATCAAGACCATATGGTACTGGCACAAGAACAGAATTATAGATCAATGGAACAGGATAGAAAACCCAGAGATATACCCATGCCCATATGGTCACCTTATCTTTGATAAAGGAGTCAAGAATATACAGTGGAGAAAAGACAGCCTCTTCAATAATTGGTGCCAGGAAAACTGGCCAGCTACATGTAAAAGAATGAAATTAGAACACTCCTGAACACCATACACAAAAATAAACTCAAAATGGATTAAAGACCTAAATGTAAGGCCAGACAGCAACAAGCTCTTAGAGGAAAACATAGGCAGAGCACTCTATGACATAAATCACAGCAAGATCCTTTTTGACCCACCTCCTAGAGAAATGGAAATAAAAAACAAAAATAAACAAATGGGACCTAATGAAACTTCAAAGCTTTCTCAGAGCAAAGAAAACCATAAACAAGACAAAAGGTAACCCTTAGAATGGGAGAAAATATTTGCAAATGAAGCAACTGACAAAGGATTAATTTCCAAAATTTACAAGCAGCTCATGCAGCTCAGTATCAAAACCCAAACAACCCAATCCAAAAATGGGCTGAAGACCTAAAGAGACATTTCTCAAAAGATGATATACAGATTGCCAACAAACACATGAAAGAATGCTCAATATCATTAATCATTAGAGAAATTCAAGTCAAAACTACAATAAGATATCATCTCACACTGATCAGAATGGCCATCATCAAAAAATCTACAAACAATAAATGCTGGAAAGGGTGTGGAGAAAAGGGAACCCTCTTGCACTGTTGGTGGGAATGTAAATTGATACAGCCACTACGGAGAACAGTATGGAGGTTTCTTAAAAATCTAAAAATAGAACTACCAAACGACCCAGCAATCCCACTACTGGGCACATACCCTGAGAAACCCATAATTCAAAAAGAGTCATGTACCAAAATGTTCATTGCAGCTCTATTTACAATAGCCAGGACATGGAAGCAACCTAAGTGTCCATCAATAGATGAATGCATAAAGAAGATGTGGTACATATATAGAATGGAATATTACTCAGCCACAAAAAGAAACGAAACTAAGTTATTTCTAGTGTGGTGGTTAGACCTAGAGTCTGTCATACAGAGTGAAGTAACTCAGAAAGAGAAAAACAAATGCCATATGTTAACACATATATATTGAATCTAAAAGAAAAAAAAATGGTCATGAAGAACCTAGGGGCAAGATGGGAATAAAGACACAGACCTACTAGAGAATGGACTTGAGGATACAGGGAGTAGTAAGGGCAAGCTGTGACAAAGTGAGAAAGTGGCATGGACATATATACACTACCAAACGTAAAATAGGTGGGTAGTGGGGAGCAGTTGTATAGCACAGGGAGACCAGCTTGGTGCTTTGCGACCACCTAGAGGGGTGAGATAGGGACGGTGGGAGGAAGGGAGATGTAAGAGGGAAGAGATATGAGGATATACGTATATGTATAACTGATTCACTTTGTTATAAATCAGAAACTAACCCACCATAGTAAAGCAATTATACTCCAATAAACATGTTAAAAAAACACAAAAAACAAAACAAAAAATACAAAAAAAAACAATAAAAACAAATCTTCCAGGCTTGACAGTATATACTGATAGCACTGTAACTTATGGTATTTTTCAAATATTGCCTTTTCCATAATTAATTGCCTATATTTATCCCCAAATGTGTTTTAATAATCTTGATAACAAAGCTTATACATTTTTCACTCTAAAAGAACTTCATATATATATATATGTATGTAGTATGTACTATATATATTATATATGTATGTAGTGTATACTATATATATATAAATATATAGTATATTATATATATATATTTATTCCTGTATATACATAATTAGAGCTTGTTCTAGGAAATTAACTATTGTAAAGAATAAAATTAAAATAAATTAATAAAAGATGCTTTGAAATTTTGGCAGTTTTTAAAAATATTTGTCCTATTGATGTTATCTAGGAAAAAATATCATTTCTACATCATTTTATCCATTTCTACTTCAAATTTTTAATTCACGCCCAAAAATGAAAGATATATTTAAAGTAGATTGAATAATGTGATGTTGTCAGCTTCTGTAATCCTGAACTATGTAGGCCAGGAAACTGCTCAGGAATCATCCGTAGGCAATGAAAAGTTTTTTTCCATCAATATAGGATATGGCCTGGTTCAGCTTGAATAAATTTAAGGTTAGAAATTTATGAAATATGCTTCAGAATACATGTAATAAATTATTTCCTGTTAGGGAAAAGTATTGTGGGAAAGCAGTTCCTTAATTGTTCCCAAATGTGAATAAGTATTATGTATACCTTTTATAATACACATAGCTAGTTATTGTTTATATGTATACTTTTTAAAATATATTTAGACATGTTTTCATAGTATAGGCATGATATTTTACAATGGATAGATATATTTTCTAATATACACATTTGTGTTATACAGTTTGATGTGTACTATTATTCTTTTCAGTTTCAATGAGGTTCTTCTTTACATTGACAGTGGCACCCACAGATTTGTGCTCTAGGTGCAGAATCTTGTAATTGAACATAGAAAAGCTACAACCATTTCTGCTGTCCCGTGGTCATGTCTCTTCAGCAAAGTTTCTGTAAACTTATCTAAACAATTTGAGACAGCAAAATAGTTACAAAATTATTTGGAGAGAAAAATCTTAAATTTCCTTGTTGTAACAATCTGTTTTATCTTTTGCTTTTGGAGCTTTAAAGGGTGCTTTTTATTTCATGGCATTTGTGTAGATATTGGACTCTTGGTTTTTACCACAAGAGGACAGATGAGTACACAGTCCTCTAAAGAATATACAGGTAAATGTATATGCTGCCTTGTACAATGCAAGTGAGCTTTATGGGCTAGGTTAATTTCTTTTAATCCCTTCAAAATTGTTTTTAATTCTCTAAACAGCTCATATTATTTGATGGCCTGCCTCTATTATATAATTTAAAATAATTAATATTAATGCTTTTGAACTGAAGCAATTCATTCCAAGTAATACTAAAGAATAAATTTTGGTGGGTAAAAGATATTTTCATCCATCCTGGTGGAAAATTAAGTATTTCTGGAGGACAGTTTGACAGTAAAGAGTAAAACCTTAAAATATGCACATCATTGAAATGAGCAATACTTCTTTGAGGGGTGGAAAATACATAACAATTGTGTTCAGATATAGCTTGAAGAATATTTGTTACACAATTAAATATAATAGCCAAATATTTATAATGATATAAATAATCAAAATATGTCCTTGAATAAGGTGTCCCTTTGAAATTAATGCTCTGCAATAATTACAAGAAACATTACAGAAAAAAATATTTAGTGAAAGGAAGTATATTCATGATATACATGTAAATGCAAAAGCAACCTTCAATTATATAGAGAAATAAAGAGATAAACATGCACATACACATAATCATAATCATTCATAGAAAAAGTACCAAAAGCATAATCCCCAAAACATTAACAGTAGTTTATACTTAGGGGGGTTTCTTTTCACTTTTGTTTTAATCTTCCAAATTATTCCAAAAAATATACATCACTTTTACATAAAGATCATATGAGTATTTTTTTAAACAATAAATTTAAGAAATAGAAACTCTACTGTGAAACATCTCCTGAAATGACTAATATATAATTTTTACTTATTTCTTTAAACACACATGGAATATCTGCTTTGTGTCAGGCATTGTGCTATAAGTTAGGAACTCATTATTATGTGCAGAGAGAGAATAAGTACAGCAATAACAATACAATGAAATTAGTGTTATCATAGATGTTTGAATAGAATACAAGTGAAATCTAGAGAAAATGTTATTTTGAATGTTTCTTTTTATTATAATAATTAGTCTTGGATTTGATGATTTTACAGTTCATACACTGCAAATTCCTGAGTTTGTTATCCAGTGGCCTTGATTCATTTGATATTTCCTAAATTAACCCTAAACCTTTGTAATGTATTTCTCACCACACAGTTGCAAAACTGATACAGATTTCACAAGCTTTTTTCTCATCTTCCTCCTTGTAATATTCACTTGTTATTCACTTGTGTATAGTTCTTCTTCCTGGAGGATTAATTAAAACAATGGTTCCTTTGGCAACAAGTTTATGTTCTTTTTGATATAGTTTCCAGCTACTTGTAGGGTTACATAACTTTCATCTTGGACACTCTTAGCCTAAGCAGGTACATTTGTATTTCTACAATGCAAGAATGGCTTATATTCAACTGTCCCCATATCTATCCTGACTGTGCCATTTCTAGAATCAAAATAAATAAATAAAACAGAGAGAATAAATCAATCAAAAAGGGAACATTTACCCAAACTTATGGGAACCTACAGTAAATATGTAGAAACTGTTTCAGTAATCAAAATTAGCAGACTATGGAAGTCACATCCTTAAATTATTTATTACCTACATATGCTTAATGTAAATTAACTAAAATTTTCTAAAAGGCCAAAAAAATCTTTTGAGATAAAGGTATAATTATTAGACATTTTAGACAAGAACATATTGGAATTGTATTTTGTAGGGTTTTTTTTTCCATATTTGTTCCCAGTGCAGGGCATCCTTTTGTTCCAGACATTTTTCTCCTCCAGAAACTTGTACTTCACAATTGGTGCCATATTTATGATACAATCTGGACTGTGTTTCATCTGAGACAATCTTCAATTTTCCTATTCTGGGAAAGCTATATTCATGAGTTTACCCCTCTCGATCTCATACAGACAACAGAAATACAGAATAGCCACAAGACATCATTTTTCTGTCCATTAGAGGTAGGCCGGCTTCTTTTTTTATAACATTAATACACTTTGGAGGGAACTAATTTTAGATATACACAAAAATTGCAGGAATAGTAGAGAATTTCCATACATCTCTTCACATAGCTTCACTTAATCTTAACATCTTACATAACAATTGAACAATTAACACAGCTAGGAAAATAAAACTTGTAATAAATAAAATAAAGAGCTTACTCAAATTTTACTACTTTCTTCATTAAAGTTATTTTCATTTCTACTCTGGGAGCCCACTTAGGGCTCCACACTGTTTATGATTGTTCATTCCCCTTAGTTTCCTACAGTCCTCCTACATTTCCACATTCTTTCCTTGTTTTCATGACTTTGATACTTTTGAAGAATATTGATTAGTTTTTTTCAGTTTTATTTCCCCAAATGTCTCTTAGTTTGAATTTGTCTCATGTTTTCTCATGAATGGACTGAGATTATGCTTTCTAGCCAAGAATGCCATAGAATTGACTGTATATCATTCTAAGTGAATTAAGTCCCAGACTTCATGATGTTGATATATCTTATTATTAGTAAAGTTGACCTAGGTCACTTGAGCAAAGTGATTTCTCTGTTTCTCCACTGCATAGTAACTATCATTACCTTTGTAGTTAATGAATAACTTAGGTAGATGCTTTGAAATTATACTAATATATTTATCTTCAAACATTTCCCACTAATTTTAATGTTCATTAGTGGATGCTGTGTATACTAATTATTAAAGTGATTTGTACCAAATAATGAAATAGTCAATCTAGTCCAGAAAGTGTAGAGATAAACCCAAGGAGAAACAAGCTGAGAAACATATTAATCAAACAATGAAAAATTAAACTCAAAGAAACAAGGGAAAAGCAATACATAACATAGAAGGGAAGCTTAACAGATGATCTTTCAGCAGAAATTATACAGGCCAAAAGGGAGTGGCAAGATACATTTAAAGTGATGAAAGGGAAAAAACAACAACCAAAATTACTCTGCCTAGCAAGGATCTCAGTCAGATTCAACAGAGAAATCAAAAGCTTTACAGACAAGCAAAAGTTAAGAGAATTCAGCACCACCAAACCAGCTTTACATTTGCTAAAGGAACTTCTCTAGTCAGGAAACACAACAGAAGGAAAAGACTTACAAAAACAAACCAAAAACAATTAAGAAAATGGTAATAGGAACATACATATCAATAATTACCTTAAATGTAAATGGATTAAATGTCACAACCAAAAGACGCAGACTGACTGAATGGATACCAAAACAAGACCCATATATATACTGTCTACAAGAGACCCACTTCAGACCTATGGACACATACAAACTGAAAATGAGAGGATGGAAAAAGATATTCCATGTGAATGTAAATCAAAAAAAGCTGGAGTAGCAGCACTCATATCAGACAAAATTATATTTTAAAATAAAGACTATTACAACAGACAAGGAAGGACACTATATAATGATCATTGGATCAATCCAAGAGGAAGATATAATTGTAAATATCTATGCACCCAACATAGGAGCACCTCAATACATAAGGTAAATGCTAACAGCCATAAAAGGATAAATTGACAGCAACACAAGAGTTGGGGACTTTAACATCCCAATTTCACCAATGGACAGATCATCCAAACAGAAAATAAATGAGGAAACACAAGCTTTAAATGATACATTAGACCAGATGGACTTAATTGATATTTGTAGGATGTACAATTCCAAAAACAACAGAATATATTTTCTTCTCAAGTGCACATGGAATATTCTCCAGGATAGATCATATCTTGGGTCACAAATCAAACCTCAGTACATTTAAGAAAATTGAAGTCATATCAAGCATCTTTTCTGACCACAAAGCTATGAGACTAGATATCAATTATAGGAAAAAGATGGTAAAAAATACAACCACATAGAGACTAAACAATACACTACCTATGAACCAAGAGATCACTGAAGAAATCAAAAAGAAAATCAAAAAATACCTAGAAACAAAAGACAATGAAAACACAATGATCCAAAACTTATGGGATGCAGTAAAAGCACTTCTAAGAGGGAAGTTTATAGCAATACAATTCTACTGCAAGAAACAAGAAACATCTCAAATAAACAACCTAACCTTACACCTAAAGCATTTAGAGAAAGAACAACAACAACAAAAAAAAAAACCCAAAGTAAGCAGAAGGAAAGAAATCATAAAGAACAGATCAGAAATAAAAGAAAAAGAAATGATGGAAATAATAACAAAGATCAATAAAACTAAAACCTGGGTCATGGAGAAGATGAACAAAATTGATAAACCATTAGGCAGACTCATCAGGGAAAAGAGGGAGAAGACCCAACTCAACAGAATTAGAAATGAAACAAGGGAAGTAATAACAGACACCTAGAAATACCAAGAATTATGAGAGACTACTACAATCAACTCTATGCCAATAAACTGGACAACTTGGAAGACATGGACAAATTCTTAGAAAAGCACAACCTTCCAATACCGAACCAGGAAGAAATAGAAAACATGAACAGACTAATCACAAGAACTGAAATTGAAACAATGATTACAAATCTTCCAACAAAGAAAACTCCAGGGCCAGATGGTGTCACAGGCGAATTCTATCAACTTTTAGAGACAAGCTAACACCTATCATGCTCAACCTCTTCCAAAATATAGCAGAGGGAAGAAAACACCCACACTCATTCTATGAGGCCACCATCATGCTGATACCAAAACCAGACAAAAATGTCACAAAAAAAGAAAATTACTGGCCAATATCACTGAGATACCTAGATGTAAAATCCTCAACAAAATACTAGCAAACAGAATCCAACAGCACTGGAAAAGGATCATACACCATGATCAAGTGGGGTTTATCCAAGGAATGCAAGGATTCTTCAATATATGCAAATCAATCAGTGTGATACACCATATTAACAAACTAAAGGATAAAAACCATATGTTAATTTCAATAGATGTAAAAAAAGCTTTTGACAAAATTCAACTCCAGTTTATGATAAAAGCTCTCCAGAAAGTGGGCATAGAGGGAACCTACCTCAACATAATAAAAGCCATATATGACAAACCCACAGCCAACATCATTCTCAGTGGTGAAAAACTGAAAGCATTTTCTCCAAGATCAGGAACAAGACAAGAGAGCCCAATCTCACCACTATTATTCAACATAGATTTGGAATTTTTAGACGTGGCAATCAGAGAAGAAAAAGAAATAAAAGGAATCCAAATTGGAAAAGAAGTAAACCTGTCACTGATTGCAGATGATATGTTACTATACATAAAGAAACCTAAAGATGCTACCAGAAAACTTCTAGAGCTAATCAATGAATTTGGTAAAGTAGCAGGATAAAAAATTAATGCACAGAAATATCTTGCATTCCTATACACTAACAATGAAAAATCTGAAAGAGAAATTAAGGAAACACTCCCATGTACCACTGCAAGAAAAAGAATAAAATACCTAGGAATAAACCTACCTAAGGAGACAAAAGACCTGTATGCAGAAAACTATAAGACACTGATGAAAGCAATTAAAGATGATACAAACAGATGGAGAGATAATACCATGTTCTTGGATTGGAAGAATCAACATTTTGGAAATGACTATACTACACAAAGCAATCTACAGATTCAATGCAATCCCTATCAAACTACCACTGGCATTTTCCACAAAACTAGAAGAAAGAGTTTCACAATTTGTATGGAAACACAAAAGACTCTGAATAGCCAAAGTAATCTTGAGAAAGAAAAATGGAGCTGGAGGAATCAGGCTTCCTGACTTCAGACAATACTACAAAGCTACAATAATCAAGAGAGTATGGTACTGGCACAAAAACAGAAATATAGGTCAATGGAACAGGATAGAAAGCCCAGAGATAAACCCACACACCTATGGTCACCTTATTTTTGACAAAGGAGGTGAAAATATACAGTGGAGAAAAGAAAGCCTCTTCAATGAGTGGTGCTGGTAAAACTGAACAGCCACATGTAAAAGAATGAAATTAAAACACTTCCTAATAGCATACACAAAAATAAACTCAAAATGGATTAAAGGTCTAAACATGAGGCTAGACATTATAAAACTCTTAGAGGAAAACATGCAGAATATTCTATGATGTAAATCACAGCACGATCTTTTTTGACACACCTCCTAGATTAATGGAAATAAAAGCAAAAATAAACAAATGGGATCTGAAGAAACTTAAAAGGTTTTGTATAGTAAAGGAAACGATAAAAAAGATAAAAAGACAACAACCCTCAGAATGAGAGAAATTGTTTGCTAATGAAGCAACTCACAAAGGATTAACCTCCAAAATATACAAGCAGATCATGCATCTCAATATCAAAAAAATTAAAAAAAAACAACCTAAAACTGGGCAGGTCACCTAAATACATGTTTTTCTGAAGAAGACATATGGATTGCCAACAAACACATGAAAAGATGCACAACATCAGTAATCATTAGAGAAATGCAAATCAAAAATACAATGAGGTATCACATCACACCAGTCAGAATGGCCATTATCAAAAAAATCTACAAACAATAAATGCTGGAGAGGGTGTGGAGAAAAGGGAACCCTCCTGCACTGTTGGTAGGAATGCAAATTGATATAGCCACTATGGAGAACAGTATGGAGTTTCCTTAAAAAACTAAAAATAGAACTACCATATGATCCAGAAATTCCGCTAAAGGGCATACATCCAGAGAAAAACATAATTCAAAAAGAGTCATGTACCACAATGTTCATTGTAGCACTGTTTACGATAGCCAGGACATGGAAGCAACCTAAATGTCCATCAACAGAAGAATGGATAAAGAAAACATGGCACATATATACAATAGAATATTACTCAGCATAAAAAGGAATGAAATTGAGTTATTTGTAATGAGGCAGATGGACTTAGAGTCTGTCATACAAAGTGAAGTAAGTCAGAAAGAGAAAAACAAATACTGTATACTAACACAAATATATGGAATCTAAAAAAATGGTACTGATGAACCTAGTGGCAGGCCAGGAATAAAGATGCAGACATAGAGAATGGACTTGTGGACATGGAGGGGAAGGGGAAGCTGGGACAAAGTGAGAGAGAAGCACTGACATATGTACACTACAGAATGTAAAATGATGGCTAGTGGGAAGCTGCTACATAACACAGGGAGAGCAGCTCAATGCTTTGTGATGACATAGAGGAGTGGGATAGGGTGGGTGGGAGGGAGGTTCAAGAGGGAGGGGATATGGGGATATACGTATACATATAGCAGATTCACTTTGTTGTACAGCAGAAACTAACACAATATTGTAAAGCAATTATACTCCAGTAAAGTCATTAAAAAAAACGAAATAATAGACATTCAGGTTGTGTTCCTGATATTATTGGAAATGCCTCTAGGATTTTCTCATGGAAGTAGACACTGGCTTTAAGACTAAGGTAATGACATCTTATGATGCTAAAAATGTAACCCTTGATTCCTATTTTCTTGAGTGTTTTTGTCAAGAGTAGATGAATTTCGTTGCCAGTTTTCTCAGCATGTATGAAGATAATGACTTTTATTCCATAAGTGTATTCATATGTTGTGTGTTGTTAATGGACTTTCTAATATTGAAGGAACTTTGTGTTCCTGATATAAATCCCACTTGAGCATCATGCATTTCTTAATGTGGTGTAGAATTCAGTTTCTTATATTTTGTTTTATTTCTGCATTAATACATATTAATGAAATTGTTCTGCAGTTTTCTTTATTTGTATTATATTTATCATTGCATGTTAAGAATAATTAGAACAATTTCTTTCTTTTTCAATGGCCTGGAATAAATAATAGAGTATTAGGACAACCTGGTCTTTGAAGAATTTGTAAAATTACCCTGTAAAAGTATCTGAGCCTGGTGCATTTTTTGTGGGGGTACTCCCTGGTATATTTATCTCTTCTTATGAGCATTGGTATGTTTTTAAACATTTTAGCTCCAATTTAGGATTTCTATGAATTTCTCCATTTGCAGTGGTTATTTCCCTCTTGTTATTTCTTACTGTGCATATTCTTGCTCATTCTTTTGCTTCTTGATAAAGCCAGCCAATAGTTTGTGTATTTTCTTAAATGTTTTTAATAAACCACGAATTTGACTTACTAGTTGGATTGTTTTTCTATTTCTACCTTATTAGTTTATACTTCTTTATTATTTCTTTCTTGTGCTCTCTTTTTGTTTATTTGGTTGTTATTTTTTAGTGTTTTGAACCAGAAATCTAATTATTTAAATTTGATTCTTTTATGTTTACCAAAGTAAGCGTTGAGTGCAATGAATTTTCTTTCCTCACTGTTTTACATCCTATAGTTTCAATTTTGTAATATTTTCTTTGTCCTTTTAAAAAATTCTGTAATTTTATTTTGTATTGCTTATTTTCAGCTAAAAGTTAATTAATAGAAGTTTTTTTTTATTTCCACATGAATGAGTCTGGTTTTTGGTTTTGTTATTTAATTCTAGTTTAATTGCATTATGAGTAGAATTTTTCTTATAATAGTTCTACCTTAGGAAGCAGATATTTTCTTTGTAATCTAATATATGAACAATTTTTGTGAAAGTGTATGGGCAATTAAAAAGATATATGTTCCTTACTATCAGGCTGTGGATTTCAATAGATATATAAAAGACATACTCCATTTATTATGTTGTCTAAAAATTTTATTTCCTTACTTATTTTTGTTCACTTAATCTGTCTTGTATTAAAAGTAATGTAGTAAATTCTCCTATTTTTTTGTATGTTACTACTTATATCTCCTGGCATTTCCTTTTTTTGGTTGTTTTAAAAATGTAGCTGCTATGTTATTTGATGCATACATATTCATTAGTGTCATACCTTTATTGTGGATTGTGGCTTTTAGTATTAAACATTTTCCTTTGCTTCAGGAGTTTGAATTATTCCTTAATTGCATTATCAGTATTGCTATGCCTGCTCTCTTTTACCTTCCATTGTCCTGGTATATATTTATCCATTCATGTAATTTTAGATTTCATAACATTTTCTTTTAAGTGTATTACTTATAAATTACACATATTTTGGTATTGTGTTGTGAGACAAATTGTCATCATTTCTTTTAATATAAGTTAAGCCTATTCCAATTTTCTATTATGACTGATGTGTTTGGTCTCAAATTAACCATAAGATTTTATATTATATGCATACTGTTTTACTTGCTGTGTGTCTTTCTTTAAAATATGTTTTTTTTTCGTTTTTTTAAGAAAGTTTATATTTTGTTTTAGTAGTTAACTTTGTATTTATGTCCTTTTTAAGACCCATAGTTAGCTGATTTTTAATTTATCTATTTATTACCTTGTTTATTAAGTTTTTAAAAAGTATAGTTGAGGTTTTTCTTCTTATTTTCTTTTATTCTCTCCTCCTAACTCTGGTTGCATTATTTCTACTTAATCACATACATATCATTTCAAAAATAGTCTTCCATTCTCATCCCTAAATTTGTTTTAGTCCACTATGTCTATTTATGTATTTTTTAAAATATTTGTTATTATTTTGAAAACCAGTCATTTTGATGAAATATCTAGTAATTATTTGGTTGGATAAAGCTCCTGTTCTTATACAGGGTTAAGAATGTATGATCACAGACCAAGTGAGGCCCTCAGGCTTTTTTTTTTTTTTTTTTCCGGTACGCAGGCCTCTCACTGTTGTGGCCTCTCCCGTTGTGGAGCACAGGCTCTGGACACACAGGCTCAGCAGCCATGGCTAACGAGTCCAGCTGCTCTGTGGCATTTGGGATCCTCCTGGACCGGGGCATGAACCCGTGTCCCCTGCATCGGCAGGCAGACTCTCAACCACTGCACCACAAGGGAAGACCCCTCAGGCTTTTTTGTAAATAAAGTTTTATTGAAACATAGGCACAATTATATTTTTGTGTATTATATACGGCTATTTTTGCATAACTAGTGGACATTTGGTACTAGTGGACATTTGGTTCAAAATGTGTTTTGTGACATCTGACCTATGCCAGAAGATCCTTGATATATGGCCCTGTTTAAAACATCCATTGAGACATTTGATTCACACTAAAAAGGTCCTTGAAATTTGGTCCTATTTAAAATACCCCTGAGCATCTTGGCCATGCCAGATTGTCCTTGATATTTGATATTGTCAAAAATATCCATTCTTAAAAAAATGTCTCTGGTTTCATATAGCCCATAACATTGATTTATACCTTTGGTTTACATAATTAACACAAGAAAATACTGTCAACTTTTATTGGTCCAATCATTGTATTGTGGCAGCATTGCCAATAACAGCCCTACACCCTCCTGACAATTGGTATGGATCACCAATCCCTTGGCTGCTGCCTATCTACTGGCTGATACAGTCTGGTCAAACTGGATGTTAAATCCATAAGACATTAGAAAGGTTTTCCCTACTAATAAACCAGTAACCATTGGTCAGACAGCTATAAAAAAAAGAAAAAAATAGCCTTTCTTTTGTTGTTTGGAAATATGACATCATTATTTGAAAATTCTCAGTGGAATATGGCAGAAATAGCATACTCATGAAAAGAAAAGCCAATGGTACATTATAATGGTTTTTGTTTCTGTTCCATTAACAGAGGTAGAAATAAAAGTAACTTGTGCTGTGAAGAGAGGAGAATCAGCATTGCCTGATATACAATTAGTCAGGATTTGGATAACATTATAATCACTCAAGATGGGACAGGAAAACATCAGCACAACATTGGTGCTGAAGGAGACTTAAGGAAAACCCTGAAGAGGGTAAAACGTCATACAAAAGAAGAACCAAATGCAACACCTTTGCAGGTACTTCAAAGAACTCTTCAAGATATTCATGATGAAGAGTTATTAATAACAGTAATAGAAACTCACTAAAGAGGCAAGTAAATAGAGTTCAAAACAAACATCAACAACAAAGCCAAACTTAATTGCATGGAATTGAAATTCTAGAGGAGTATAAAGTGACCAGATGCAAACAACAATTTCTTATGCACAATTCCAGTGGTCGAGATGATGAAAGAATTCTTATTTATACAATTTATGACAATAATTGGTATTTAAGTGCCAGTACCACATTATTCATAAAAGGCAACTTCAAGATAGATAGCACTAACACAGTTCACTCTGTGCATGGTGTGTTGGGTTATACTATACCATTGATTTATAAGCTAACAATGAAAAGGTGAGAAGATATATATATATATATATATATGTGTGTGCACAAATGAAACAAAACCTTGACATTAACCCTTCATTTTTGCATGATAGATTTTGAAATTGCAAATATGGATGTAATTCAACCACTCCTAAAAAATGCACAAGTAGAAAGAATTTTTTTTTAACTTTTCACAATCACTGTTGTGAAAAATGTCTTCTTTGGATCTAACAGGTGAATATATGACAAGAGAAATTAACACCTGTAGTGTGCATCCATATTGTTTGGACTACCATTTGTGACTTTGGAAGATGTAAATAAAACCTTGGTTACATTTTGGAGAATGCAGGAGAAAATTTAGATGCCCCAGTGGATTACTTTAAGAAAATGTATGTCTGCTGAAGTTGTGGTAAGGCAGAAGACCAAAAGCTCCAAGACTTTCACAATAAAGTTGGAATATTATACATCACTATTGAATGGTGATCACAGGAAAAACAATAGAGTGGAAGGCTGGCACACCAAATTTCAAAAGCTGATGGTGCATCATCCTTTAATTTGCATATTTATTGAAGTGAGAAAAAGAAAAACAGCAAATTGTGTGAACAAGGTATCACCCAGGTTCTTGGTGACCACGCTGCAATATGGCCACCAACTTCATATCAATACCGACAAAAATCAAATTGCAATAACTGCAATAGTTAACAGATATAATGAATATAAGTCCAGTAATTAAGTGAATACATACTTGGGAGTAATTGCTCACCAACTTAAGAGTAACCCTGATGAATTTCATGACAGAGGAAAAAAAAAGAATAAATGTGAAATTCAGAATTTGCCATGAATTACAATAAAATTATATAAATAAAGTTTTAATGAAGTTAAAAGTTTGTATTATTTAATGAATCATGGATTAAATGTCTCAAAGGGCATTTTATTTATTTATATTTTTAACATCTTTATTGGAGTATAATTGCTTTACAGTGATGTGTTAGTTTCTGCTTTATAACAAAGTGAATCAGTTATACATATACACATATCCCCATATTTCTTCCCTCTTGCATCTCCCTCCCTCCCACCCACCGTATCCCAACACTCTAAGTGGTCAAAAGCACCAAGCTGATCTCCCTGTGTTATGCAGCTGCTTCCGACTAGCTCTCGGTTTTACATTTGGTAGTATATATATGTACATGCTACTCTCTCACTTTGTCCCAGCTTACCCTTCCCCCTCCCTGTGTCCTCAAGTCCATTCTCTACGTCTGAGTCTTTATTCCTGTCCTGCCGCTAAGTTCTTCAGAACCAATTTTTTTTTTTAGATTCCATATATATGTGTTAGCATATGGTATTTGTTTTTCTCTTTCTGACTTACTTCACTCTGTATAACAGACTAAGTCCATGCACCACACTACAAATAAATTAATTTTGTTTCTTTTTATGGCTGAGTAATATTCCATTGTATATATGTGCCACATCTTCTTTATCCATTCATCTGATGATGGACACTAAGGTTGTTTCCATCTCCTAGCTATTGTAAATAGAGCTGCAATGAACATTGTGGTACATGACTCTTTTTGAATTATGGGTTTCTCAGAGTATATGCCCAGTAGTGGGATTGCTGGGTCGTATGGTATTTCTATTTTTAGGTTTTTGAGGAACCTCCATACTGTTCTCCATAGTGGCTGTATCAATTTACATTCTCACCAACAGTGCAAGAGGGTTCCCTTTTCTCCACACCCTCTCCAGCATTTATTGTTTGTAGATTTTTTGATGATGGCCATTCTGACTGGTGTGAGGTGATACCTCATTGTAGTTTTGATTTGCATTTCTCTAATGGTTAGTGATGTTGAGCATCCTTTCATGTCTTTGTTGGCAATCTGTATATCTTCTTTCGAGAAATGTCTATTTAGGTCTTCTGCCCATTTAGGGGTAGGTTTTTTTTTTTTTGATATTGAGCAGCATGTGCTGCTTTTATATTTTGGAGGTTAATTGTTTGTCATATTTGTTTTTATTTCCATTTCTCTAGGAGGTGTGTCAAAAAGGGTCTTGCTGTGATTTATGTCATAGAGTGTTCTGCCTATGTTTTCCTCTAAGAGTTTTATAGTGTCTGGCCTTACATTTAGGTCTTTAATCCATTTTGAGCTTATTTTTGTGTATGGTGTTAGGGAATGTTCTAATTTCATTATTTTACATGTAGCTGTCCAGTTTTCCCAGCACCACTTACTGAAGAGGCTGTCTTTTCTCCAGTGTATATTCCTGCCTCCTTTATCAAAGATAAGGTGACCATATGTATGTGGGTATATCTCTGGGCTTTCCTATCCTGTTCCACTGATCTATATTTCTGTTTCTATGCCAGTACCATACTATCTTGATTACTGTAGCTTTGTAGTATAGTCTGAAGTCTGAGAGCCTGATTCCTCCAGCTCAATTTTTCTCTCTCAAGATTGCTTTGGCTCTTTGGACTCGTTTGTGTTTCCATACAAATTTTGACATTTTTTGTTCTAGTTCTGTGAAAAATGCCAGTGGTAGTTTGATAGGGATTGCATTGAATTTGTACATTGTTTTGGGTAGTATAGTCATTTTCACAATTTTCCTTCTTCCAGTCCAAGAACATGGTATTTCTCTCCATCTATTTGTATCATTTTTTAATTTATTTCATCAGTGTCTTTTAGTTTTCTGGATAAAGGTCTTTTGTCTCCTTAGGTAGGTTTATTCCTAGATATTTTATTCTTTTTTTTGCAAAGGTGAATGAGAGTGTTTCCTTAATTTCTCTTTCAGATCTTTCATCATTAGTGTATAGGAATGCAAGAGATTTCTGTGCATTAGTTTTGTATCTTGTTACTTTACCTAATTCATTGATTACCTCTGGTAATTTTCTGGTGGCATCTTTAAGATTCTCTATCTGTGTACAGTATCATGTCATCTGCAAACAGTGACAGCTTTACTCCTTCTTTTCTGATTTAGAATTCTTTTCCTTTTCTGATCTCCATGGATAAAAAATCCAAAACTATGTTGAATAATGGTGAGAGTGGGCACCCTTGTCTTCTTCCTCATCTTAGAGGAAATGCTTTCAGTTTTTCGCCATTGAGAATGACGTTGGCTATGTATTTGACATATATGGCCTTTATTATGTTGAGGAAAGTTCCCTCTATGCCTACTGTCTGGAGGATTTTTATCATGAATGGGTGTTGAATTTTGTCAAAAGCTTTTTCAGCCACTATTGAGATGATTATATGTTTTTTTCTTTTCAATTTGTTAATATGGTTTATCACATTGATTGGTTTGTGTATACTGAAGAATACTTGCATTCTTGGGATAAAACCCATTTGATCATGGTGTATAATCCTTTTAACATGCTGTTGGGTTCTGTTTGCTAGTATGTTCTTGAGGATTTTTGCATCTATGTTCATGATGGATATTGACCCGTAGATTCTTTCTTTATGACATCTTTGTCTGGTTTTGCTATCTGGGTGATGGTCACCTCATAGAATGAGTTTGGGAGTGTTCCTACCTCTGCTATATTTTAGAAGCGTTTGAGAGAGATAGGTGTCAACTCTTCTCAAAATGTTTGATAGAATTGTCCTGTGAAGCCATCTGGTCCTGAGCTTTTGTTTGTTGGAAGGTTTTTAATCACAGTCTCAATTTCAATGCTTGTGATTGGTCTCTTTATATTTTCGATTTCTTCCTGGTTCAGTCTCAGGAGATTGTGCTTTTCTAAGAATTTGTCCATGTTTTCCAGGTTGTCCATTTTGATGGCATAGAGTTGCTTGTAGTAATCTCTCATGATCCTTTGTATTTATGCCATGTCAGTTGTTACTTCTCCCTTTTCATTTCTAGTTTTATTGATTTGAGTCTTCTCCCTTATTTTCTTGATGAGTCTGGTTAATGGATTATCAATTTTGTTTATCTTCTCAAGGAGCCAGCTTTTAGTTTTATTGATCTCTGCTATTGTTTCCTTCAGTTCTTTTTCATTTATTTCTGATCTGATAATTATGATTTCTTTCCTGCTGCTAACTTTGGGGATTTTTGGTTCTTCTTTCTCTAATGGCTTTAGGTGTAAGGTTAGCTTCTTTATTTGAGATGTTTCTTGTTTCTTGAGGTAGGATTGCATTGCTATAAACTTCCCTCTTAGAACTGCTTTTGCTGCATTTCATAGGTTTTGGGGCTTCGAGTTTTCATTGTCATTTGTTTCTAGGTATATTTTGATGTCCTTTTTGATTTCTACAGTGATCTCTTGGTTATTTAGTAGTGCATTGCTTAGCCTCCATATGTTTGTATTTTTACAGGTTTTCTTTTTTCCTGTAACTGATATCTAGTTTCATAGCTCTGTGGTCAGGAAAGACACCTGATACAATTTCAATTTTCTTAAACTTACCAAGGCTTGCTTTGTGACCCCAGATATGATCTATCCTGCAGAAAGTTCCATGAGCACTTGAGAAGAAAGTGTATTCTCTTGTTTTTGGAATGTCTTATAAATATTAATTCAGCTCATCTTGTTTAATGTATCATTTAAAGCTTGTATTTCCTCATTTATTTTCATTTTAGATGATCTGTCCTTTCATGAAACTGGGGAGTTACAACCCCCTACTATTATTGTGTTACTGTCAATTTCCCCTTTCATAGCAGTTGCCTTATGTATTGAGGTGCTCCTAGGTTGGGTGCAAAAATATTTACAATTGTTATATCTTCTTTTTGGATTGATCCCTTGATCATTATGTAGAGTCCTTCTTTGTCTATTGTAATAGTCTTTATTTTAAAGTCTATTTTGTCTGATATAAGAATTGCTACTCCAGCTTTCTTTTGATTTCCATTTACATGGTATATCTTTTTTCATCCTCCCACTTTCAGTCTGTATGTGTTTCTTGCTCTGAAGTGGGTCTCTTGTAGACAGCATATATATGGTTCTTGTTTTTGTATCTATTCAGCCAGTCTATGTCTTTTGTTTGTGGCATTTAATCCATTTATGTTTAAGGTAGTTATTGATATGTATGTTCCTATTATCATTTTCTTAATTGTTTTAGGTTTGTTATTGTAGGTCTTTTCCTTCTCTTGTGCTTCTGGCCTAGTGAAGTTCCTTTAGCATTTGTTGTAAAGCTGGTTTGGTGGTGCTGAATTCTCTTAGCTTTTTCTTGTCTGTAAAATTTTGATTTCTCCATGAAATCTGAATGAGATCCTTGCTGGGTAGAGTAATCTTGGTTGTAGGTTTTTCTCTTTCATCACTTTAAAGATGTCCTGCACTCCTGTCTGGCTTGCAGAGTTTCTGCTGAACGATCAGCTGTTAACCTTATGTGGTTTCCCTAGTATGTTATTTGCTTTTATTCCCTTGCTGCTTTTAAGATTTTTTCTTTGTATTTAATTATTGATAGTTTGATTATTATGTGTCTTTGCATGTTTCTCCTTGGATTTATACTGCATCGGACTCTCTGCACTTCCTGGACTTGGTTGACTATTCCCTTTCCCATATTAGGGAAGTTTTCAACCATAAACTTTTCAAATATTTTCTCAGTCCCTTTCTGTTTCTCTTCTTCTGGGACCCTTATAATTTGTATATTGATGCATTTAATGTTGTCCCAGCAGGCTCTGGGACTGTTCAATTATTTTCATTCTTTTCTCTTTATTCTGCTCTCATTAATTATTTTCACATTTTTAATCTTCCAGGTCACTTATGCCTTCTTCTGCCTTCAGTTATTCTGCTATTGGTTCTTTCTAGAGGATTTTTAATTTCATTTATTGTGTTGTTCGTCATTTTTTGTTTGCTGTTTAGTTCTTCTAGGTCCTTGTTATACATTTGTTGTATTTTTTCCATTCTATTTCCAAGATTTTTGATGAACTTTACTATCAATACTCTGAATTCTTTTTCAGGTAGACTGTCTATTTCCTTTTCATTTGTTTGGTCTGGTAGGTTTTTAACTTGCTCCTTCACCCGCTGTGTGTTTCTCTGTCTTCTCTTTTTGCTTAACTTACCCTGTTTGGGGTCTCCTTTTTGCAGACTGCAGGTTCGTAGTTCCCATTGTTTTTGGTGTCTGCCCTCAGTGGATAATGTTGGTTCAGTGTGTTTTGTAGGCTTCCTGGTGGAGGGGACTGATGCCTGTGTTTTGGTGGATCAGGCTGGATCATTTCTTCTGGTTGGCAGGACCATGTCCGATTGTGTTTTGGTGTGCCTGTGACCTTATGATTTTCTGCTAATGGATGTGGTTGCGTTCTTATCTTCCCATTTGTTTGGCATAAGGTGTCCAGCAGTGTAGCTTGCTGGTCGTTGAGTGGATTTCTGTCTTAGCATTGAGATGGAGATCTTTGGGAGTGCTTTCACTGTTTGATATTATGTGGAGCCGGGAGGTCTCTGGTGGACCAGTATCCCAAACTCAGCTCTCCCAACTCAGAGGCACAGGCTTAACACCTGGCCACAGCATGAAGACCCTGTCAGCCACACGGCTCAGAAGAAAAGGGAGAAAAATAGAAAGAAAGCAAGAAAAAAATGAAATGTTATTAAAATTAAAAAAAATAATTATTAAAAAAACACTAAAACACAATAAGAAGAAAAAAGAAAGAAAGAAGAGAGCTACCAAACCAGAAAGCAAATCCATGAATGATAACAAGCGCTAAAAACTATACTAAATAAAAAAAAAAAAAAATGACAGAGAGAACTCTAAGACAAATGATAAAAGCAAAGCTATACAGACAAAAATCATCCAAAGATACATACACACTCACAAAAAGAGAAAAAGAAAAAGAAAATATATATATATATTAAAAAAAAAAGAGAGCAACCAAATCAATAAACAAATATACCAATGATAATAAACCCTAAATGCTAAACTAAGTTAAACCCAAAGCAGAAACAAATTAGATGCAGAAAGCAAACCCCAAGTCTAGAGTTACTCCCAAGTCTGCTACCTCAATTTTGGGATGATTTGTTATTTCTTCAGGTATTCCAGAGATGCAGGGTATATCAAGTTGGTTGTGGAGATTTAATCCGCTGATTCCGAAGCTTCTGGGAGAGATTTCCCTTTCTCTGCTTTGTTCCCACAGCTCCTGGGGTTCAGCTTTGGATTTGGCCCCACCTCTGCGTGTAGGTCCCCTGAGGGCATCTGTTCTTTGCTCAGACAGGACAGGGTTAAAGTAGCAGCTGATTAGGGGGTTCTGTCTCACTCAGGCTGGGGGGCGGGAGGGGTACGGAATATGGGGTCAGCCTGCAGTGGCAGAGGCTTGTATGATGTTGTAACAGCCTGATTCATGCCTTGTGTTCTTCCAGGGAAGTTGTCCCTGGATCTCAGGACCCTGACAATGGTGGGCTGCACAGGTTCCCAGGAGGGGTGTTGTGGATAATGACCTTTGCTTGCACACAGACTTGTTGGTGGCTCCAGCAGCAGTGTTAGCGTTTCATGCCCATCTCTGGTGTCCTCACCAATAGCAGTGGCTTACACCCATCTCTGGAGCTCATTTATGTGGTGCTCTGAATCCCCTTTCCTTGCACACCATGAAACAATTGTCTCTTGACTCTTAGGCAATTCCAGACATTTTCCCAGACTCCCTCCTGGCTAGCTGTGGTGCACTAGTCCCCTTCAGGCTGTGTTCACATAGCCTACCCCAGTCCTCTCCCTGGGATCTGATTTCCAAAGCCTGAGCCTCAGCTCCCAGCCCCAACCCACCCCAGTAGGTGAGTAGAAAAGCTTCTCAGGCTGGTGAGTGCTGGTAGGCACTGTCATTCTGTGTGGGAATCTCTCCACTTTGCCCTCTTCTCCCCTGTTTTTGTGCTCTCCTCCATATTTCAGAAGCTACTCTCTACCCACCCCTTTCTCTAAAAGTGAATTGGCTTCCTAGTGTGTGGAAAATTTTCCTCCTTCACAGCTCGCTCCCAGAGGTTCAGGTCTCGTCCATATCATTTTTTTTTCTCTTTTTTTTCTTTTACCCTACCCAGGTATGTTGGGGAGTTTATTGCCTTTTGGGAAGTCTGAGGTCTTCTGCCAAATTTCAGTAGGTGTTGCGTAGGAGTTGTTCCATAAGTAGGTGTATTTCTGGTGTATTTGTTGGGGAGAAGGTGTTCTTCATGTGTTACTCCTCTGCCATCTTGAAGGTCTCCCCTCAATGGGCAATCTAAACAAGCCCAAATATCCTACAAATTTTTTACACTACGATGGTAAAGTTGAGTAGTTTAAAAAGTGACTCATAAAGCCTAAACTCTCTACTATCTGGCCTTTCACGTACAATGTTTATTGATTCCTGGTTTAGTGTATTCCTCAAGAAGGGCTGATGGATGTAGAATTCTCTCAGTTCTTGTATTTTGAAAACTAGCCTTGATATTTAAAGACAACTTACCTGGATATAAAAACCTTTGGATCACATTTCCCATTTTATTTTTTTAAAGAAATGTTGCTCCATTTTTGTGCACTTTGAGTTTTTGAAAATAAATGTGCTAGTCTAATTTTTTTTTTTAATCATTGTCAACTATTTGGTCTTCTTGGTTCCAGTTCTTGAAGCATTAATCTTTGAAAGTGGATAGTTTCACTATGATATGTCTTAGAGTGTATCATTCTTGGTAATTTTTCCAAGTACCCAGTGAGTCCTTTTAATTTTGTATATTCTGTTCTTTTTCAATTTCTAGTATGTTTTCTTGGGATAGTGATTTAAATATTAGTTTTGTCCCATTTTTCTCCATAAAGCATGCCAGTAATACAGATATTATTCAGTCTTTGCCTTCCATTTTCATTACTTTCTCTGTTGATCCTTTTTTCTTCTTTCTTTATGTCATTTTTCATTCCACTGATTGCCTTCCATGCTCATTATTAAAAATTTATTTGAATATATTCTCTCTTAGGAACTTTCTAATTCTTTGATCCTGGGAAAATTTTGTCTTTTTTTCATCCATTTTTTTCCTGAGTTCAAATAGGTCTTTTATTTATTTAATTATTTAATTTTATCTATAGCTAGGTTTTTCTTTTGTAATTTCTCTTTAAAGGTCATTTTTCATATTCTGTATTATCTGTTTGAGTATATTTAATTCTGTATGAAATATAGATTACAATTTTCTCCTGTTTCATTGTTATTTTTCCTTGTCTTAACTCTGTTTCCCTGATTTTCTGCAGTACTTTCTATGGTCTTCAGCTTGGTTCATTTTTTATTTATATTAAGGCATTTAACTTTGTTCCTAATTGAAGAATGCACCTTTCTGTCATTTTAACAAAGTCCTGGTGCTTAGCAAGCTTCTTTGTTTGTTTTTAATCTGGTGGTATGGGTTGTGATTTTATTGTAGCTCGTAGTACTCTAAATCTTCCTATTCTTCTTTCTTCAATATTTAATTACAAGGGACACTTCTTCCTTCCCTTTGGAATTTTTCTCTTTTCCAGAATGTATGGCTTCAGATTATCCCTCTAAATTCTGCTTGTCCTTTTAAATTCCTTGCTTCATTAAATAGAGACTGTCTCTTTACACCAGATATCTGGCATGTTTTACGATGTTTGTCCCTTTAAGGACTGCATACTTCCAACTTGTTTCTTTGTAGCTCATAGTCTGATATTCCTTGTTATTTACAATTTTTTAGGATTTTTTATATGTCAGGTGGAGTTAATTTTTCTAGTTTTTGTTGCACCTCATTCTCAGGCCTCTTCTGTAGTTTCCCAACACTATCTCTCACAGTTTTTCTTCTTTTGCCATTAAGCTCTGTGGCAGGGTGGGAGTGGGTAGGAGAATGTGAGAACTTGGCACTTTTATTTTTTTCATCTCTCTTTTTCCTCATAGCTCTTTGGCAGTTTTGACATTTTCTGTTTGTAGGTAATGCAGAAGGTGTGGAATTGCATAAAATTTTTGCTAATGTAAGGTCATTTCATACCATTTGGGGAGATGATTTGGAGGGGTACTTTATGTCAACACTATCTACAAAGGGCAGTTTCTTAATGAACATCTTCCACCATGCATGTTTTTATATCAGAATCGGGAGTTACTGTTCATTGTCTTATATCCTCTTAAAATCACTAAAATAATTAGTAGCTTAAGTACCCTTGTTTCAATGGCTTTTCCTAAAAGATCAGAGCCTAAACAATAACTGGGTTTTAAAATATTCCTGTGAAAAGTTAATGCTGAACAGTACAAGGATGTCATTGATTCATTTTATATTAAAAACAAACCTTTTCAGAATACTGTTTACTTATACTTTCAAGGAGAAATAATAATAACATTATTCTTTAGAAACTTCCTCATTCACAGATGACACTTGCTCTTCTTTCTTCCTGAAAGGTAACATAAATAAAGGTGTCAAACTCACTAACAAATGTGTAGTTTAGTAATATAAAATAATAAATCATTTTATAGAAACCTTGAACTGCTCATCAAGAGAATATTCAAGAAAAGAAAAATAGTTTTTTCAGGAAGCAGATCAGAAAACACATTTTCAAACAAACACTGCTTTTAAGAGATGCAATCCCAGAGAGGAGAGATTGAGGGAAAAAGTGAAATGGTGCAGGGTTGAGGAGAGTGAAGAAACAAAATAAACACAAGGAGATGCATTACAGATTGAGTACAATTCTTAAGAAAACAGCTGATTGATAGTTCAAGTAAGATGTTTCCAATAAAGCCTTTGCTTCTCATAACAGTCAAGAGCAAGGACAAGCTACTTTTCTGTTGGCTTCATCCTCTCTCCTGCTTTTCATAGGTACCTCTGTTTATGTTACCTGGCTCTTCCAGGTAGCCTTGGAAAAGCCAGAGCTTTGGTGGTTCTAATTTCACTGGACATGTGTTCAAGACCTGTTTCTCTTGTTGCTTCTCTTCCTTTTCAGATGAATGGTGTGGTCTGCTCACTAATGACACACTCATTCTGAGTCACACCAGCAGAAGTCAGAAATTTATGACCTTGGGAATGATATAGGCCGTCACTGAGACACCTGTAGCCCAGAAGCATTGCAAGTATCCTAAACTGAGAGAGCACATGAGGCTGAGCTCTTCTGGAATAATGCATAATGGAGCCCTGTTTACAGAGTTTAACATAAGACCTACATTTACCAATTTGTATATGTTGACCTAATAATAATTTAATGAAAAATTCCATATATAATTTTCTTCTTTTTATACTCTGTTGCTTTGGACTCTGCAATGTGTAATTGATTTTGTTTTTCAGTTAAGATATATAATGCAATTCTTAATCAGGCATGGAGAAATGCAATGAAACAATAACTGCATTCTGTTTCCTTACAATATACTAGTTAGAAAATCACTGATAACCAAATATTGCTATTTCATTTTTATAGACCAAGATCAAGTCATTTTAAAATCTTTTATTACAATTTAAAAAATATATTCATTATTTTATTTCAATGTTTAAAGAAAGAAGAATTTTACTTTTATTTTAATGATAATTTCCCTTTGAAAACCAGAACAAGATGCTGAGCAGATTGTTATTTCCCTTTATAGAGCCACTGAGCGATTTTACTTAGTGTCTTCTTCAATAGGAAACACATTAACTCAATGCACATGATAATTTTAGAGCTGTTTTGTTTTCTTTTTTATTTTCATTTTCATCTTTAAATATGGTATAAACCGACATTTTCCCCTGCATAACACAGAGTGTTATCAAAGTAAAATTGAGCAGTAGTGCAGTAGAATGAATTCTATAACCATGCGTTTTTGATCCTGGATAATTTCACTCATGCAGTACTCCAAATATTGTGGAAATTAAAATTATCCTTTTCCACAAGCCCTCGGTATTGAAACCAAAGTATGTTCTAGCCTTAAGTGGAACTGATTAGTGAATAAGAAACATATTAGATGATATAGCTTGTTTAGAAGATGAAGAAAGCAGGGGCAATTTATTTGTAGTTTGGTGAATATAAATTTCACTGAAAACAATAATGGTGTAATTCTCAGTACAAGGGATCAATCTTAGAAGAGAATGAAGCTCAGGAGACTCTTGAAAAATAGAAAAATGGTATAAAATCTAAGATTAAGTAGTTCAAGAAATCTGAATGGGGTGCATAGGAATAATGGTCATGAAAATAATTATTAGAAATACACTTCTGTATATATACTTTGGGGAAAAACAGAGAGCATTGTAAATTATCATACCCTGGATGAATTTTCATGCCTAAATAAATTAAATGAATTATCTCAAGTTCCCTCAATCCCTTCTTCATCCTATCAGTAGAAGTGGAGAAAGAAACATAAAATTGGTTAGGATCTGTACCTACAGTTTAAAGATATAACCAGATTTCTTTTAGTGATGTCCTACCACTTTAAGGTTTCCTTCATGGAGGATATAGCAGCTAAATTATGAAAGATTCTTATCTTTGCTACTAATTTAGTTTATATGTTTCTTATCAACAACATAAATGGATAGTGAGTTTACATAAGTTTATTCTAGCAAAATTAGTTTTATATGGCTTGAACAGAAATCCTTTATTTCTGCTGCCCTGCAAGTTTCTTCTCATTACCTTGATGTGTTGTATTAGAAGCTAATGTTCACTAATCATTGCAGACATTGTAGGGTTCTCAGCAACAATTTCTGTTCTAGGTAACTCCCCTTTTTATTTCCTTTTCTAGCTTCCAGGATTGCTGTGATTAAGATCTGAAAGTGCACTTCATATTTAAATCTCTGAATTATGTGAGTAGAATAATCCCCAGTGATAATTTATTAATAGTGAATCTAAGCAACATCTTTATGCCTATTCCTGCCATTAAGAGGAAGATTTATAAGTGCTATTCTCACCTCCTTATAGACATCAAGGCTTTTCCTCTTGTACCAGAATAAACGGTAAGAAAAATCCCTCCAACAATGCTTTGACTCTCTACATTCCTGAACTTTTGTCCATGTTTCCTCAAGATTTCAGCTCTGGTTTAAAAAGCATTGTTAATTTTAGAAAAAAATAAGCATCACCTAAGGAAAGAGTTTTTCAGTCAATATTGCTTCTCTTTTTAATCTGAAATAATGCTACCTTTGAAGCATCTCAACAATGTTCTCAAAGCCTTATTCTCAAAGTCTGCTTACAGATAGAGATGTGTTTGTGCACATGCCTCTAAGCCCACCTCCCTTAACCTCTCTCAAGTTTCTCAATGAAAAGAGCACAGAAATATAAAAAAATAAGAAATGCCTGTAGCAGCAATCAAAACTAAAGAAAGATGACATTTATTAAAAATAAATTTTATATGTCTGCTAGACATGATGCATACAAGAAAAATAGTGAGCTTTAAACAAATTAAATAATAACTTTACAATAAATCTTATTGAAGAGGACTCAGAAGACTTCACCATAAAATCATGTCATTTTTCTGCCTCTAGAAAACAGACCATTTCCTGGGTAGAAAATGGGGAATGAAGGGAAAAACCTAGAACTCCCTAGCTTCTTCCCTGATGTAACTTGTTCTGTGTGGCTCATCCAGCCCCAGAAATAACTCATGCCATCCAGATTCTATTTCCAAATTCTCTTCAAATCCTGAAGGCAGAATTTCTGCCTAAAGACTTTACTTAAAAAAAATGTAGTTGTAAATAAAGTTAGTTTTTAAGTTTTAGGGTCTGATATGACTTGCCTCTCAGATCCCTTGTCTCATTGCATATTCTTATGTCAATCTGTTGAACTATATATTTTATGTATTTATTCCAATGGTAAGAGGAGGCAAGCCAAGACAAGAGGAGAGAGACAGACAAAAATTAAACGAGGTCTGTTTCTAAGGTACACAAAAACGCTGAATTAAATGGCTAATCTCCAAGAAATACCAAATGAAGAAATATAGCCAATTCTATTTTACCACACCAGGCAATTGGAGGAAGCATTCTACAGGAAAGAGTCAAGTTGATATCATTGGGAGGTAAGGAATACAAGAACACAGAACTATAATACTTGAGAAATCCATCTTTTGACTCACAAAATCAATTTCTTTTTTAAAAATTATTTATTTTTGGCTGCATTGGGTCTTAGTTGTAGCACGTGGGATCTTCATTGCAGCATTCAGGATCCTCCTCTGGGGCACGTGGGCTCCTTGTTGCAGTGCACAGGCTTCTCTCTAGTTGTGGTGCACAGGCTCAGTAGTTGCAGCACGTGGGCTCTCTAGTTGCGACACGTGGGTTTCACAGCACATGGGCTCTGTAGTTGCAGCATGCGGGCTTAGTTGCCATGTGGCATGTGGGACCTTAGTTCCCTGACCAGGGATCGAACCAGCATCCCCTGCATTGAAAAGTGCAATCTTAACCACTGGACCACCAGGGATGTCTCACAATCATTTTCTTTGCCTTGACTTGAATCTGGTGCTTTTCTACCTTGGGGTTAAAAGTGTGTTAGAAACATCCTTCTTCTCCTTTTATATTCATAAATGTAATCAACATTAGAGAACAGGACCAATATATGCAATCAGAAATTAATTACTAATTTTTACATATAATGTAGTTCTGACATCTGAATCTTATTTTGAGAGACCGTTTACCATTTTCCATTTATTTTGCCCCAAAATTACAATTTTACCTTGCCATTAAAAATCCTCTGCAATTTGATCCCAACTAAACTTTTTCTTTATCTTATAATTTTCTTATGCTGCTCTAAAGTTACTGTACAAAGTAAAGTTTCTTAAAATTTAATTTCATATCTTTTCATTTATTTAATTTTTCCTAATGAAATGTTCACTTTTTCTTTTCTTTTCTTTTTTTTTTTTTGCAGTATGCGGGCCTCTCACTGTTGTGGCCTCTCCCATTGCGGAGCACAGACTCCGGACGCGCAGGCTCAGTGGCCATGGCTCACGGGCCCAGCCGCTCCGCAGCATGTGGGATCTTCCCAGACCGGGGCACGAACCCGTGTCCCCTGCATCGGCAGGTGGACTCTCAACCACTGCACCACCAGGGAAGCCCGAAATGTTCACTTTTTTCACCATACCTCACATATACATTTCCAACCCTTCAAGATTTAAATGATTCGGTTTCATGGAGCCCACACAATTTTTTTCCCTCTCCCTGCCCCCTGCCCATTTCCTGAGCCTGGTATGTTGTTTTTATTTACTTTAAGGTCCTTATAACTTGTTGCCTTGTGTCAGGGGTAATTATATATACATTATTATATATAATATCATAGCTCTAATATTATATTTAAAACAGGGAGATTGAGACACTAATTCCTGCTCAGTTAGTATCAGTGCAGAAATTTGAAGTATCTGAAAATGTTAGGCATGTGTTCTCAGCTGAGTGAAACTAGAGAAAGCAAAACAGGGATTGGCCATCCTTCAGATTGACTGTCAGGGTGTCTTGTGCATACAGAGTCTTTGATAATATTTCTTCAATACAAGTTCAACACTAGTCATTTTAAAAAAGTAAGCCATTAAGAAAAATAAAAGAAATACAAAGTTTAAATTTTGAACTCAACAAACCCAGCTGTATCTCTTTACACTATAATAAGAAGATTTATAGAACTGCAGATCTTTTCCCCTACAGGAATCTGCAGTTACTAAGATTTTGTTTTATATTTTGTTATAAAATAGAATTAGGTTTCCTAAGAGAGACCATTTTCAAATTTACTCTTTAAAAGTTTTTCGGATTCTACTAGTAAATTCCCCCACCAAAGAAGATTTATGCATTTTTTTTCCTGTGCATCTACATTTTTTTTATCCCCTCCCAAAGACAAACCTCCTGTGCTTGGATCTTAATGCCAAGTCATGGAGTGGGATAAACAGGCCATTAGCATTAGAAAATACATACCCCTTTTTTATTGGAAAACTCATTTTATGACAGAAAGAACTTAAAATTTGCATTTAAATAGGGACTATTCAAGTAAGATACTGCACTAGATTTTTAAAGTATGTGATTTTTATAAGGTTGATAAATAACTGCCATCACAATTTTTTTGAGAAGAAGCCAAGGAATGAAAAGCTGTTTGTCATAGTAGCAAACTTAAACATGTATAATCTCTTTATTCAGGAATTTTTATCTGCATTATGTACTGTATAAATAGCGAGTCACTTTTCAACATTGAACTTGTTTAAAAGTTTAAAACATTAGGTGGTATGGTTAGATCCTTCTTTATGCAAAATCAGTTGGAACCTAGATGTGACTATCCTGGCTAAAGTCATTTACTGTCAGTCACCTCCTGGGGTATAGAGATATGTGAATTTCTCTCTCTTCAGTACCTGAAAGATAAAGTTTCTGATAAAAACTGTGTCTTGGGTGAAACCATTGCTATCTAATTAAAGTCAATTAAAAATGCAGCCTTTGACAATTCTAATGTTTTATGAAGCTTAACAATTGTATGAGAGCTCACACACATACCAAAATAATCTAAGTCCAGAGAGTCTGATTCTGTTTTGAATGGGGACATTGAAAGAGCATCCTGGGATGCATGTTGTTCACAGGAAACTGGATAGTGGATGATGCTAAAATAACAAAGATGTTGTATCAGTTTTGTGTTGACATAGAGGGTTAAATTGTTAAAACAGGCTCATGCAATAATTCTTACCTGACACAAAGCTTGATTAATAATTTAAAGGACTCAAACAAGAACCAAGCACAAATACAGGATTTCATTCTGAAAGAATAGGTGACAATCACAATCCCTAAGAAATTTCTTTCTTTTGCAATAAAACCATATTTGGTATTGGATTAACAAATAAATTCTGAATAATGTATGCAAAAAGCATGGTGCCCAAAAGAGGCTGTTTGAATTTTGGACTTTCCCAGTTTTATATTCTGCTTGTAAAGTGTCTATTTTATGACCTCGCATTCTCCAGACACTCATGCTCTTTAAATCTTACTGTTAAATCTTTTCTTCCCACTTCTGCCTTCAAACTGATTATAGAAAACCCTCATTTTAGCAAAACAAACAAATGAAAGGAAAAAAAAACTTTCTATTATTATATCTCTGCAAATATCCATACTAAATCCATACTTATTCCATAAATAAACTCTTGAAAGAACAATTCATGTAACATGTCTGACATAGACTTTGCTTTCTTCCCCTTATCTATCTATAGATAGACATACCTTTCTTTAAAGTAACTGTTACTAGCTAGTAGAAACTTGTGTGAATATGAATTTGTACCCCTTTCATTATATATGAATACATTCTCCATGCTTTGCCAATATTTATTCATTGAATGATAATGTCAATGGCTTATTTACATTATGAGCACTAATACATTTTTTCAAGTCAAAGTGTCTTTGGATAAGAAGGAACCTGATGTTAATTAAACTTGTACAGTATTTTCTGTACAACACTCTAACAAGTTCTGCCGGAATCTGTCCAGGGGATAAATATTTAGAAAAGTGAACCCACTCACCCTAATATACTATAAGCACTCCTCCAATGCCCCCATCACCTTCAGCGATGTCCAATAGAATACACAGAATGACAGAAAGAGAAAAAAAAAATGCCTCGGAAACTGGTAGGTTTAATGACAAATTTCTGAGTAAGTAAGAGACAAAGAAACTAAAATGAATTTTTCAAATGCACTTTAAACCTTACTGAGTTTCTGAATCTATATATTCTTTTAATACTTACAATAAGTTTCTACGGTAATTATCAACCTTATTTTAGAGATGAGAAACTAAATCTTCAGGCATTTAATTAATTTCTCTAAGCTCACACAGCAAAAAAGGGAAACAGGAATGATTTGGGGTCCCTTAATGCTAAATCAGCCCTCTTTTCACTATGACAGCATTTTCCAATGTGTGTTCTTTGGAACAGTATCATGGTCAGTGGAGGGGGAGAGGTCTTGTAGTAAATTAAGTTTAACAAATATTGAAACAAACAAGGTTTTCTGTATTTCTTAACTACAAGGTTCCTCATAATTTTTAACATGCTATCATATAATTTGAATCTTGCAAATGGGACATAGAATGTAATATTTACCAACTTCATTTAACTTAAGTTTTGCTCTATGAGAGACTCAAATCTGCAACTAGTGTTCCTAGAATTTTCTCTGAGAAATGTTGGGTTCTGAGTTTCTGTACTCCATATTCAGAATCTAAGAATCAGAGAAAAGATCACTGAACCTGTATTGGAATACTGGCTAGGAAAAATACCTCTACTTGAGAGAATCATCTGGAACCCATGATAAACAAATACAGATGATATTTTTCATTAATGTTAGCTCTGAGAGGAAACTGAGAATCAACATGTTAATGATGCATCTGCCCCTATACCTTTTGTAGTTGCAAATGGAATAAGTAAAATATTTGTTAAAGTAGCAAAAGTTATACTGAAGTAATCTGAAACTTCAGACTCAATATTGAGAAGCCAAAATTCTTCTATGGTTTGGGGTGACCATAGATAGATTTACAACTATTCTTCTCCAAGTTAGTTTCACTATGCCTGATTTATGATTTTTTTTTAATGGAGTTACTCTCATCTCAAACTGTACTCATTTTCTTGAGCTTCCAAAAGTCTTCTTTTTTTATTTAAAAAGAAAATAGGGGGTTTCCCTGGTGGCGCAGTGGTTGAGAGTCCACCTGCCGATGCAGGGGACACGGTTTCGTGCCCCGGTCCGGGAAGATCCCACATGCCGCGGAGCTGCTGGGCTCGTGAGCCATGGCCGTTGAGCCTGCGCATCTGGAGCTTGTGCTCCACAACGGGAGAGGCCACAGCAGTGAGAGGCCTGCGTACCCCCCCCCAAAAAAAAAAAAAAGAAAAAAGAAAATAATCACTGCAGTGCATTGTGCTGAATTACAACTAAAAATTCAAGTTATCTAGCTGTCCTAATATCCTGTTTTAATATGTTTCACCAGCGAGATAAAAACAAAATGTTTGCCAGAGAGATGCATTAATAACTCAAAAGCTTTAATTATAGTAGTGCCCAATTTAATTAAACCTACATTACAAACTGTCGGCCTTCATATCATGGACCCCTATGTTGACTGGTTTATAGCGCAGCTATTTAAAAAAATTATTCCATGTTTCAGAGTATGATACAAGTTCTCCACTTATGAGAGAATTATCTTTATTTTCAGTTGGGGGAACAAAAACATCCACAAATCTAACAGTGAAAATGAAGGCACAATTTTTATTTTATTAAATCTGTTTCTGCACAATTCCCTGATGGTTACTACTAACATAAATTAACAGTTATTTTAAAAATGAGTCAAATCGGAAACAAAAATGGAAGATGAAGTGTCATGTAAATTTCCCTTGACACAAAGATGGAGAATTTGACTCAAGTTTCAAGAAGCAAATGAAGAGCCATCTGTTTTTTCAAATATCACTTAGTTTTCCAGTGATATTACTTCTCTAGAAAACCTCCTGAACACTCTTCCATTTCCTTCTTTATTTCATGACCACTAAAGATCTCAGCATTAGAACAGTGGATTATAAATTTAAGCATGAATGAGAATCACCTGGAGGGCTTGTTAAAAGCAGATTGCTGTGCACTCTCAGAATTTCTGATTTAGTAGATGTGGATGAGGCTCAAGAATTTGCATTTCCAAAAAGTTTCCAAGTGCTGGTGCAGCAGCAGGCACATTTTAAAAACCACTGATATAGAATAAAGCAAGATCAGACAAACTTATGTAGGATATTAATAGAAACATGTATGGATGTAAATGGAGGAAAAACAGAGAGAGACAGACAGACAGAGAGACAGAGGGAAAGAGAAAGACAGGCAGAGACAGAGAAGTACAATATTTGACCTTGCCCAAAGAGAAGTCTGGTATTTGTACTGAGCTCCTAAGTGATAACATCTAAATCTGTGGAATTTCTGAGTGAAAGGAATGCTTTTTTTTTTTTTTTTTTACTCAGTGGTGGGCCCTTCTGAGCACAACTAATAGTTTGTGTTAATGAGATAACTCAGAATCTGAACTTCCATACCTGATGGTCTTAGGGTGGAGGCTGGCCATGACAGAAAGACTAACCAGGTGATTGAGAGTGGGGCATTAAGTCAGAGGTGTCAATTGACATAGAGACTGAGTTCAACTATGTGGACAATAAACTAATCAGGCCAACATAACAAAGTCTCAATAAAGTTCTGGATTCCGAAGCTTGAGTGAACTTTCCCAGTAGGCAATACCACATGCACATTATCACAGGTGAATGTTGGGAGCATAACACATTCTGAAGATAATGGAAACTTCATATTTGGAATCTTCCTACACTCTGCCCTGTGGGTCTCTTCCTTTGGATGTTTCTAATTTGAAACTTTTCCTTGTAATAAACTTTATTCATAAATTCAATAGCTTTCAGTATATCCTGTGAATCTTTTCTCTAATTATTGAACCTGAACCTGAGCATGGTTTTAGAAAACCCTCAATCTTGCAGTTGGCTTCAGAAATGAAGGTAGTCTTGTGTAGACTATTCCCTCTAATTCTATAACTGGACCCTAAATCCTTACAGTTGGGTTCAAAAGTCCTGGAAAGAACTAATATTCTATAGGCCTGTGTCTTATACCTCAAAGTTTGGCTAACCCTGGGGGTGAGGGTGGGGAAATAAGGGTGCAAAAATTAATAAACAGAAACCTCAATTAAAATAGAGTCAGGAAGTCAGAAGAAAGAGCTATCCTGTCCTACAATTACAGCAGAGACAAACAGGAATGAGAAAGACTTCCTCCTCTGTCCCCACAAGAGCTCAGCCAATGAGAGATTATAAGGTCTCAGTCAATGATAGCCAACATACTTCAAACTCTCAATGCCTCCAATGAAGATTTTATTTCTATAGCCCTCCCAACTTCCTTTTAACCTCTTAAAAAAAATTCTCTCCTTGCTGTGCAGGGACTTTTACGTGGCTCACCATGGTTTCAGACCCTGAATTGCCATTCTTTATTGATGCCAAATAAGCCCATTTTTGCTGGAGAAATAATTAGCAGCCTATTTGTTTTAGTTAAACATTTTGGTGGCCAGTACAGGGATGCAGAGAAGACTGTCACCAACTCTGAGGCTGGTGAGCAAACAGGTGTGGCACCCACATTGAATCCATTATTTTCCACTGCTTTTCTTGCCAACCCTGGGGTTTGCAGGTAAGTTTTTCACCTAGATCTGAGCTTCCACCTTCTTCGTATTTTAAAGCTCTCTAGATTTTATTTGGAATCTATTTTAGGGCTTCCTCCTTTCTTGTTAAGAGCTTGTTCTCATTTGGTACTGCAGCCTGATTTTTGAAATCAGGCTGCTCCTACTGGAACTGGCTAAACTTTGGCACATTCCTTCAGGAACAGGGGCTGTTTTATGGGATTTCTGCAGGTTCAGCCTTTGTCCTGATTCCTTTTGGAATAGGAGCTGTCCTATCAGAGCTGTCCTGTTAAGATTGACTCCCTAAGCATTAGGCTGTTCCATTACAACTCTGCTGATCAGCCTTCAGTCTGGCTTCTTTGAGGCTAGACTGTTCCCTTAGGACTGGATAATATTAGGCCTGTGTGTTCTTTGGGCTGTTTAAGCTGTTTGAGCTGTTGGAAAATTATTCTTCATTTTAGAGAAACTCCTTTGAGAAATAGGATCCCAGGTGTCTAAATATTGTGAGGGCACCTCCTTTACAGGGACTCTGGCTGATTTTATGTTTAAAAATCATGGTCCTTCCCCATGGACGTTTCTAACTAAATGGGCCGACCTGACCAAAGGTAAGTTACAATATCGATGCCCATTATGGGGAACTTTTGAGATCCCTGAATTTACTTTTCTTAAAACTGAATTGGAAAACCTTAGCCCTGAAACTTCCAAAACTGAATGGAACACTTATTTTGATTGGCATTTTGGGACTTCCAAATGTTATCAGGAGTCTAAAATTAACTCTGCAAAAAAAAATTTAAGATTAACTGAAGCAAGCAAATGATTAAAAAAAGATAAATTTGTTTCTGAAGTCTCATGCTCTTGTTTCCCAGCTTCTTTGTCTCAGGCTCTCCCTCCAGTGCCATCTTCTTCCTCTTCCCTGGCTCCTTTTGCTTAGGCCCTGCTTCTGGAACTGTCTTCCTTCTTTTCTTTACAGTCTACACCTCCTCTATACTCTCAGTTCTCCCATACTAATTATCTGGCCGAACTTTCCTTTTCACTTGAAACTCTCCCCATCCTCTTTTCCTCTGAACCTATCAGAATCTCTACCTTTAAATTAAACTTCCTGAGAATCCAGAGGTCGAGTCCTTAATTTCTTATATTCCCTGGACTAAAGTTGAACTGCGAGTCACAGGCAAAGTTTGTCCCAAAGTAACTGAAGATTCTCACAGATTTTCTGAGGAATTTAATATAGTTATTCAAATTTATCAACCTGAGTTCTCTAACTTTTTTTTTTTTTTTTTTTTTTTGCAGTATGTGGGCCTCTCACTGTTGTGGCCTCTCCCGTTGTGGAGCCCAGGCTCCGGACGCGCAGGCCCAGTGGCCATGGCTCACAGGCCCAGCCACTCTGTGGCATGTGGGATCTTCCCAGACTGGGGCATGAACCCGTGTTTCCTGCATCGGCAAGCGGACTCCCAATCACTGCGCCACAAGGGAAGCCCTGATTTCTCTAACTTTTATCAGCTATTTTACGTGCATGTTCTTGAAGACCAAGGCCCACTATTAGATGAAAACTGAAAATTGGGAACATCCTGAAAAGTCTCCAGAATTACAAATGGGAGACAAGCTTGCTAACTTATTTTATAATCAAGCACAAGCAATAGCTAGGTAACTTCATTGGGCAATTTCTAGGGCCTTTCCAAAGCCTGATGAGTGGAAAAAAATTCAGGCTTGCACACAAAAACTTGATGAAACTGATCATGACAATTATGATTGACTTCAGATTGTTTTTAAAGGAAATTCTGGTCTTCAGATGTTGATTCCACTCAGATAACTTTTAACACTGTTTATTAGTGGGCTGAAGCGGGACTTTTCCCTTCCAGTAAAAAGGACCAGGGTAGAATGAAAAACTATGTCAGCTGCAGATTTAGTTACACTCTAGATGAGTCACCTAAAAGAAAGACTGCCAAAATTCTTATTCTTCAACTCCAGTAAATGAAGGCCCCTGAAGGAACCTCCCCCCCCCCACACCCAGTTCTTGTTATAATTGCAAAGATCTGGGACATTGGAAAAGAGATTGGTACAAATTTAAGTGCTTCAGGTGCCATCCGCCATCTAACCAGCAGCCATCTGAATTCCCAATTCTCAAGAAATTACAGGGGCTCTTCTCAGTCTTCCCTCTAAATTGGGTTGGAGAAACATTTCTCCAGATTGGTGATAAATCTTTTCCTCACTGAGTGTGGCACTGGAGCTACACTCTCAGTGCTCACTGCCACCCACCAGTGTAAAACAGCCCTTTCCTCAAAGTTCTAAAACAGTTCAAAAATGATATCTAGAGAACCTCAAGAGTTTCCTTTCTCTGAACATAATCCCTTTTGTTTAGACCCTTTGAGAGATACACACCCTTTTTCTTCTTAGTTCCTTTCCCTACCAATTTAGTAGGTCAAGACTTCTTAGAGAAGCATCATGCCAGAATTTCTTTCTCCCAAAAGGGTGAAACAATTCCAGAATTTGACAGTAATCATCAAAGCAGCCAACCAGGTGAACTAAATGACCCCTTGACATCTTTTGTTCCATCTCTGATGGAACTAGAGCTGATTCTGGAAAAACTGATCATTTGTCCCTATTGAATCAACTAACATTAGGGACAAAATCTCCAAATGATATTGTCAAAATTCACAGCATACCTGCCATCAAGATTCAAATAGATCCTTCAAAGTCTCTTCCCAGAATTAATCAATACCCTGTAAGTAAAGAAGCATTTCAAGTATAAAGCCCATAATGGAAGATTACAAAGCTCAAGGTCTCATTATTCCTTGTTCTAGTCTCTGTAATACTCCTACTTTACCAGTGAGAAAACCTAAGGGCTGAGAGTGGAGGTGTGTACAGGACCTCTGAGCAATAAACAACACTGTTATCCATTCACTTTCTATGTCCCTAATACCTTATTAACATCCATTTCCATTAGAAGTAAATTCTTTACTGCAATTGATTTATACAGTGCATCCTTTAGTATTCCAGTTGACTAAGTTAGCCAATATATTTTTCCTTCACTTGGGAAGAAAAACAATTTACCTGAATGGTGATGCCTCAGGGTTTTACTGAGAGTCTTTCTTAATTCTGACAAATACTGAAGGCTGATTTTGATAATTTAAAGTTCCCTAGAGGTCCTACTTTGTTGCAATATGTGAATGATTTGCTTCTTTGCTCTCCATCTCAAGCCTCCTCACAGGAAGAGTGCACTTAACTGCTAAACCTCTTATGCCTTCAAGGGACATAAGATTGACAAGGAAAAATTGCAGTCTGCCCAACCCAGGTTTGACATTTAGGACATCTGATATCAGGACAAGGACTACACCTAGATCCGAGTAGGCTTCATGGTGTTTAAAGTTTCCCAAAATCCAAAACTAGCATCAATTATAAGGTTTTCTCAGCATAGTAGGTTATTGGTGAAAATGGATTCCAAATTTCTCTCTTATGTCCAAATCTCTGTATGTTTTACTGAAGAAAAACAATCTCAACCCAATTTTAAGGGAAGAACTGGATGACATAATCTTTAAGACCTTAAAGGAAAGTTTGATAAACCCTCCTGCCCTTGGACATCCCAATTATCAGATTCTCTTTTTTTTTTTTTGTATATGAAAGCAAAGGAATATCCTTGGGCTACTCACCAAAAACATGGCAAGCGGCATTGACGCATAGTATATTATAGCTAGCAACTTGACCTTGTGGCAGATGGATACCCACTTGCCTTAGATAATTTATTGCCACTGCCTTTTTGGTTAATGCCACTGAAAAAATTATTCTGGAATCCCCTTTAATCATTTTTGTACCTCATGCAATAGAAACCATCCTGAATTCTCATCTTACTCAACATTTCTTGATCAAATGCCTCAACACCTATAAAGTCCTTTTCTTAATGCTCCTCCTATAACGCTTTTACATTACAATAATCTCACCCTGCTACTCTTTTCCCGTCTGTCAAAGACTCAGTCCCTCACAACTGTTTATTGCTGATAATTTGCTAGAAATTCAGTTAGGTAACGCTGACTTCTAATAGTTCACTGATGTTTCTTATTTAAAGGGTGACAATGGCAAATATTGTGCTAGGTATGCTTAACTCCTTTTGAAGCAGCATCTTTACTGACAGATACTTCAGTTCAATAAGCTGAATTATATGTTCTTACATGGGCTTGTAGTTTAGCCAAGAACAAAACTGCCAATACTTATACTGATAGAAAATATACTTTTGGAGTAGCTTATGATTGTAGAATATTGTAGAAGCAACATGCAGAAATAAAATTATATCTAGCAGAAATAAAATTATAAATGACCCCTATGTTCAGATGCAATACTTTTACCTGATGCTTTAATTATTATTAAATTACAGAGCATTTTAAACTTGACTCTTCGGAAGCTAGAGGAAATTACCTTGCAGACATTTCCATAAGAAATGTTGACCTTAAAGGAACTAACAGCAGCCAAACTGCTGTCATGGTTCAAAATGATATTTCCCCAAATGATAACTTAGAGAAAACTGGCTAGAGTAACCCAATAATTGACCTCAGAAAAGGAAAAGCAACATTGGATATTCAACAAATGTTGGTTTGATAAAAAGAGAAAGCTCTTGTTTGTACCAAATAACAACCCAGTCCCACCAGAGTGACTAAAATTCCAACTCTTAACCACTGTGCATGCATTAAACCATTGGTCTACTGGCAAAATAATAGCATTCAGGAATCAATATTGGTGGAGAAACATTAACAAGGTTGCAAAAAGCGCCTACCTCATTTGTCCCATTGGTCCAAAGTACAAAGCAAGGAAACCTGTACATACTGCTCCCAGATGATTTAAACTATTTAATAGACCATTTGAATTTTGGCAATTGGATTTTTTACTACATCCTAGATGTTCTGTATGTTTTCACAATGGACTAAAGTCTTCCCTTGCAGACAAGTTACTGCCTATTTTGTGAATAAAGTCCTTTTGGAAAGGATTAACTTTACCTGTGTAATTCCTCTAGAACTTTACAATAATCAAGGAATCCATTTTATTGGTCAGGTACTTCAAAGAGTCTGTGCTATTAGGCCAGTTTTACAAGACTTTGATTGCACTATCCACCGCCAATTCTCTAGTCCAGTCTAGCACACTAATGGCTTTTTACAGACTCAGTTGGCAAAATTTGTACAGACCCTCTAAATTCCCTTGCCAAAAGCATTCTTTGGTCTTTCTAAATTTCAGATCCACCCCTCTTGGAACTCTGATCCTTTGAGATAGTTACAGGACATCAATGCACTTGGCTCCTTCCTCTTTTAATGCACAACTAATAAAAAGAGAAATGCTCCAATATTATAAAGGTCTAATTGCTTCTATTAAAAATAACCGTGTTTTAGTAGAGCAATCTTTTAATAGTGTGTTCTCAGGAGAAGACCTTGAGCATCATACCTTTCACCTTGGAGATATCACCTATTGGAAAAGATACCTACAGAAGAACCCTCTTAAACCCCACTGGAAATGCTCCTATCAGGTACTGCTAACCAGTTCTATTTACTTGTATCCTGTGGATTGACCCATTAGAAGAGCTGTGAATGTGACAATTTCCATGAGAAGAGGTCAAAGACAGGGAGTACATCAAGATTATTCCAAACCTCATTAACTTTTGATTTGTAAATTAATTTGTAGAAAATAGTCTTGTCATTTATTCAATTTTTAACATTTTCTTTAGTAAAATTTAATAATTTTCTACAATTTTATGTATGTTTATGCTCATGTTTCCCTAGGTATTTAGTGTTTAAACATTGACTAAATTTCAATTATATTTTCTGATTATAGCTGCTATAAATAAAAACTGTTGTCTTGGAATCAGCTATCATATGAAAATTTCCCTTGGATGTTTTATATTTTAGCTGTTGGTTTAAATAATTTTGGATGTCATTTAATATATTCTTCATTCTGTAAAGAAAGTATACTTGCAATCCCAATTGAGTTTAAATTTATATACAAAAATGAATATTGTATTTTTTCCAGAAGAAATTTTTTTTTTGTCTGTTAAGGTAATGGTAATTTTTTCTTTTTTTTCTTAATATAGATGTTATTGGTTATATAAATTAACTTACCTGTACTGAACAAACCTTATGTTTTTTATTATAGTTCATTTTTATAATTGTTATTATTCAAGTTCTCTATAAAATTATTTTTAGATAATGATAATAAGAAAACTTTGTCATGTGGTAGACATATTCAAGACTCTGAACTACACACATGAGTCACGCAATATGCAATAGGACATAAACTAATGCTACAAAAGGTTTACCTAGGTAACATATTAAACCAAGTTGTCTCTGACTTTCAAGTTTGAACTCAGTCATTTTTTATAATTGCACTTTACTGCTTTTTTCCTATATTTGGTACCTCTTAAATATCCATCAGTGAAGTAAAAGGCCCAAGTAACTTAACAGATAAAATTAATAGATAATTTCTATGTCATTTTAAATATTCTTGTGCTAAGGGGAAAAGAAGTGTAATTTTTGAAATATATTCAGCACTTACACCAAAAACTGCTAGATAAATGTACATGTTGAACAATTACAACACAGATATAGACTGGTTTTACTTATGAATGTAGATATAGAAATACTATACAGCTAAACCAAATCACCCTTAGTCTTCCAATGTGTATAGAATAGCAAATCTTCACAAATTAATAGTACAATTATTTTACAATCACCATTCCTATATCTTTTATTATAAACTTGATAGAATGAACCTAATAATAGGCTAGGCTATCCTATTATAATTTAAAAATATATATTATTATAGCAGACACAGATAGATGTATAAATGAAATATAACGAAAAATTTTAAATCAGTATTAAAAGCTATATTGATTTTTATGAAAGGTGACTTAGATTGCTACCACATATTTTACACAAAAGCAATTATAGACAGATTCAATATTTGTGAGATATAAACTAGAAGAATGTCACAACACATCAAAATAGACTGTAAAAAAATTAATCTCTATGTTAAAACAAAACTCTTCTCAAAGACTAAAAAATATATGACATGAGGAAACGGTTTACAACATATGTTAGTAGAGATAATTCTCTCAGTTTAAAAGTGAATCTTAAAAGTTAATTGAAAAAAATTATGTAAGATTCAATTTGAAAATGTGCAAAGTCTTAAGAAGTTAATCTTAAGAAAAAGTCCAAAGCATATGCAATATTTAAATTAACTGTTAATCAAATAAACAAAATAAAATAATAGTCTCTTTTATTATAAATTGGCAAAGGTAGAAACAATGATAATGTCCAGTGTTATCAAGACCTTTGGGAAATGATCAACTGGTCCATACATCATGATCAAATGGGATTCATCTTTCACATGCAAGAATGGTTCAACATATGCAAATCAGTAATTGTGATACACTTATTGTATGATTGTAAGGCAAAATGATATGGTCATCTCAAGAGATGCAGAAAACATATTTGACCCAATACAACATCCTTTTATGATAAAACCTCTCAACAACTTGTATATAGAAGAAATGGAACATACCTCAAAATATTAAGTCATATATGACAAGCTCACAGGTAATATTATACTCAATGGTAAATGTTGATAACTTTTCCTCTAAGATCAGGAAAAAGACAAAGGGTGACCACTGTCATCACTTTTATTCAACATTTTATTTGAAATCCTTGGGAGAGCAATTAGACAATAAAAATAAATAAAACTCATCAGAAAGAAAGAAGTAAAAATGTCTTTGTTTCCTGATGATATAATCTTATATATAGAAAATCCTACAGACTCCACCAAAACATATTAGAACTAATCATCAAATTTAGTAAAGTTACAAAATACAAGATCAATATCCAAAATATGTTGCATATCTATGTACCTACAATAAAATATCTGAAAAACAATAAAATAAGCAATTCCTTTCACAATAGCATTAAGAGCAATATAATACTTAGAATAAATTTAACCAAAGAGAGGAGAGCTCTCTACACTATAAAATATAAGACTGTCATAAAATTGAGGAAGGCACAAATAAGTGGAAATATATCCTGTGTTCATGTGTGGGAAGGATAAATGTTGTTAAATTTTTCATACTACTCAAAGTCTTCTATAAATTCAATTCAATCCAGATTACAATTCCAGTGGCACTTTTTCACAGAAGTGAAAAAAAAATCCTAACATTCATAGGGAATAACTAAAGACCCTAAATAGTCAAAGCAATACCATAAAAGAAAAACAAGGCAGAAGCATCACACTTCCTGATTTCAAACTATATTACAATGCAAAAGCAAATTTGATTATTACAGTAATCAAAACAGTATTGTTTTAAGACAGCATGAAAATATATACATAAACTAATAAACCCTGCTATATATGGTAACAAGTGTTTAATAAGATAGTCACAAATACTCAATGGGGAAAGAATAGTCTGTTTAATAAATGGTGTTTTGTAGGGAAAAATGCATAGCTACCTACAGAAGAAAGAAATTGGATTCCTATCTGATACCACTCACAAAAAATTAACTCAAAATGGATTAAAGACATAAAGATAAGACTTGACATAAAACTCCTAGAAGGAAACATATGGAAAAACTACTTAACATTGGTGTTGCAAATAATTTTTTGACTATGACACCAAAAACACAGGAAACAAAAGAAAAAAAATAATTGTGTGACTATGTCAAAGTAAATAGCTTTTGCACAACAAAAAGAAATGGGTAACTTACAGAATGGAAAAAAATAATTGCAAACCATCTATCTGACATGAAGTTAGTATCCAAAATATATAGGAAACCCATACAACTCAATAGCCAAAAAAAATATGACTAAAAAATGGGAAGATCATCAGGTTGGATACTTTTCCAAAAAAGGTACAAATGGCCAACAGATAAATGAAAGGTGGTCAATCACTAATCAGGCAAATTGAAATCACAATGAGATATCACCTCACACCTGTTAGAATGGTTATCATCAAAAAGACAAGAGATAAGTGTTGGTAAGTATTTGGAAAAAGAGACTCCTTGTCTACTGTTGGTGGAGATATAAATTGTTACAAACACTATGGAAAGAAATATGGAGGCTTCTCAAAAACCGAACTTAGAAACACCATATAATTCAGCAATTTTGCTTCTGGGTATATATCCAAAGAAAATGAAATCAGAATTTTGGAGAAATATCTGTACTCTCATGTTCATTGCAGCATTATTCACAATAGACAATATAGAAGAATATTATTCAGCCATGAGAAAGAAGGAAATCCTGCCATTTGTAACAACATGGGTAGAACTTGAGGGTATTATTCTAAGTGAAATAACTCAGACAAAGACAAAGACTGTATGTTATCACTTAACATGGAAAAAAAATGGAATTCCTAGAAAAAGAAAATGAAATGGTGGTTACCATGGGCTGGGGGTGGAGAAAATGGGGAGATGTTGCTCAAAGTGTGCAAACTTCCAGTTATAAAATGAATAATTTCTTGATAACTAATGTATAGAATAGTGACTATAATTAACAATAATGTGTAACACTTGAAAGTTGATAAGAAAGTAAATACTAAATATTCTCACTATAAAAAGGAAATTGTAATTATGTGATGTGATGCAGCATTTAACCAGTCACTCTGTGGTAATAATATTACAATATATAAATGTATCAAATCATCTCATTATACACCTTAAACTTACACAATATTATATGCTAATTACATCTCAAATCTGAAAGGAAAAGCAAAAAGAAATGTTTTGAATTGCTAAAAGCAAAAGAATAAAAAGACAATAAGTCAAAGTACAGTACATTCATAAAAAGAGCTACTTAACTAGTACATGTACCTTCTAAAAAGATAAATAATGAAGAAATAATGACAAAATCCAGTCAATAGTTTCTTTAGCCTTAAACATGTTTGTTGCTAATTTTTTGTCTTGTTATCTTTTAGTTTTTAATCAAAATAAAGTGCAGCTTAATTATGGGTACTTTAACAATGACAGGTTAGCCTGATGAAGAAAATTAAAATCACTCAGTGCAAAACAACTGTAAGAAATAAATAAATAAATAAATGTGTATATATATGTATATATATGTATATATATATATAAATATATTCAAAACAGAGGAATAGAAATTAGTAAGAGTCTAAGTTAAATAAATTAGAATAATGGTACTGTTTTAAGGTATAGTTTCTTTTGTTCAACTCTTCAACCATTGATTTCAAACAAAAATATTAAGATACATTGCATTTTAGAAACCAGACATATATGTTCAATATAAATCATAAGGCTATCATTTGTGATTACACCAAATATTAGTATAGTGGTTGGGAGAGAGGACTAAAAACAGTTTTTATCTTGATGTTTTTTTGAAGATAGAAAAAGCACAAAGTCCAGTTATTTGAAAAAATAGTTCTACTCTTATACAATTTTATGTTAACATAATTGTCACTATTTCTTCCTGGGAAAAACTATTTTGAGGTAGACTTATTGATGAATTAGTAACACAAAAGGACATCCTACTTAGAAATGTATATATTATTCTGTTTTGTGAGAGGGGCAAAAAATGTGTCAAGTATGAAATGTCCTATTGTGGGGCAGGAGTGAGAGGGTGGTGCCTGAAACTGAGAGTCAGAGGCCTAATTGGTGATTCTATGTGTCCTGTAAACTAATAGTGAAACTCCAAGCAATCATATTATCTTTCCTCATTTCAATTTCTTGTCTATAGGATTGGTGAATTGTTTTAGATACTCTTTAATATACTTTCCTTTTCTAAAGCTCTGTTACTTTGTCCTATCTTCCAGTTTCATCAAACAGTGTAACTCATTCCACTTTTTTCTAATACATATACATTTTTTTATGTTGCTGAAAAATCCAAAGCAATGTTTAGCATGATATGAGTTTCTGAATATTAAATGATACATATATGCATACATAAAAATATTAAACATTAGGCCAAGATGGCAAAGTAGAAATACCCTGTGATCACACCTTCCCATGGGCTCACAAAAATTACAACCATTTAAAGAGCAACTGTTGATGAAAACAACCTGATGAGTAGCAGAAATGATCTCTAAAACTAAAGATATAACAAACTAAAGATATAACAAAGAAACCACAAGGAGTCAAGGAAGGAGGGGCAGAGATGTGGTAAAATCAAGACCCATACCCCAAGTAGGGAACCACAAATGGGAGCATAACAACAAGTGCAGAAATTCTCCCCAAGGAATGAGAAGTCTGAGCTCTACATTGGGCTCCTTAGCCTGGGGCTCCTGCACTGGGAAGATGAGTCCTCAGAATGTTTGGCTTTGAAGGCCAGCAGGGCTTGCATTCCAGAGAGCCAGAGAGCTATAGCAAACCGAAACTCCATTCCTAAAAGGTTCACGCAAAATTTCACATGATCTGAGACCCAGGGTAGGATCAGTACTTTGAAAGAAGCCTGAGTCATACTCACTTGCTGATCTTAGAGAGCCTTTTGGAGTGGCAGGAGGAAACTGAGACTCACCCTGAGGCCATAGATGCTTGCAGCAGCAATTTTTGGAAGCTCATTCTACCAAGAGGATGTTGGTACTGGCAAGCACAATTTTGGAATCTTCCTTCTAGTTTATTAGCATCAGGACAGGCCCCAACAACCAGCCAGTCTGCACCAGTCCCAGGACTTTCAGGGGCCTGGCTCCACCCACCACCCACCATCAGGCTGACACCAGCTCCAAGTAACCTTAGGTCCCTCAGCCAGCTACCCGGGAATCCAGCCCCACTCACCAGTGGGCCAACACCAGCTGTGGGACAACCAGAACCTATAGCCAGCCATGTCAGGAACCAGCCCCTTCCAGGAGCAGGTAGACACCAGTTCCAGGAACCCTAGCCCCATGACCACCTATTCCAGAACCCAGCCCAACCCACCAGTGGTCCTGCACTAGTCTGGGACCCCCTAGGGCTCCAGGGTCAGCAACCTCATTACCTGGACATCCCCAAAAGCAGTCAGCAGCCTCCACACAATGCAAAGCCTGTCAACCAACTGGATCTGGGCCAGTCTCATCACTAGACTGCCCACAGTAGTTTGTCTTCCACAAAAGAAGTATACACATAGCCCAAAAAGGGGGTATCACTAGAGCACATAGCCCTGGGAACCAGAGGAGAGTGCACTGCTGGGACATATATGATGTCTCTTACAAAAGGCTACTACTCAGAGGTCAGAAACATAGCCAACCTACCAAATACTGAGAAATAAATACAGAAAATTAGGAAAAATGAGGTGATAGAGGAGTATGTTTTAAAGGAAGGAATAATATAAAATCTCAGAAGAAAAACTAATTGAAGTGGAGATAGGCAATATACCTGATAAAAAGCCCAAGGTAATGATTGTAAAGATGTTCAAAGAACTCAGGAGACTATTGGATAAACAGAGTAAAACGTTAGATGTTTTAAACAGGTGGAAAATATCAAGCAGAGATGAAAAATAAAATAACTAAAATGAAAAATACACTTGAAGGAATCCACAGCAGATTAGATTATACAGAGGAATGGATCAGTGATCTGGAAGACAGAGTAGTGGAAATCACTGAAGCTGAACAGACAAAAGAAAAAAGAATGAAAAAAAATGAGGATACTTTAAGAGACCTCTAGAGCAATGTCAAGCATACTAACATTTTCATTTTAGGGGTCCCAAAGGAAGAGATAGAGAGAAGGAGGAAGATAAGATATTTGAAGACTTAATAGATAAAAACTTCCTTAACCTGGGAAAGGAAACAGACATCCGAGTCCAGGAAGTACAGAGTCTCCAAAAGGATCAACCCCATGAATATTATAAGCAGCAAGGGAAAATCAACATTACATACAAGTGAATTCCCACAAGGCCATCAGCTGAAATTTTAGCAGAAATTCTGAAGGCCAGAAGGGAGAAGCACAATATAGTTAAAGAGATTAAAGGTAAAAAACCTACAACCAAGAATACTTTACCTGGCAAATTTTCATTCACATTTGATAGCGAGGTGAAAAGTTTTACTGAAAAGCAAAGACTAAAAGTGTTCCACACTATCAAACTAGCATTACAAGAAATGTTAAAAGGGACTTCTCTAAGTGAAAAAGAAAAGGCCAGAACTAGAAACATGAAAGTTATGAAAGGAAAAGCTCATTGGTAAATGCAAATACACAGTAAAGGTAGTAAATTAACTGCATGTAAAGCTAGTAGGAAGGTTAAAAGACGAAAGTTGTAAAAATTATCTATATTGGCAATAAGCAGTTAAGGGATACACAAAACAACAAGATATAAAATATGATGTCAAAAACAGTAAACATAGAGAGGGGGAGTAAAAATGCAGGGTTGTTAAAATGTGTTTGAACATAAGAGATGAGGAACAAAAATAATCATATATATATATGTGTGTGTGTGTGTGTGTGTATATATATATGTATATATATATAACTACAATAGATACACACAGAAAGAAAATATTCCAACATAACACTAAAAATAGCCATCAAATCACACGGAAGGAAACAAAAGAAAAGAGGAACAAATGTGACAAAAAAACAACCTCAAAACAATGAAGAAATGGCAATAAGTACATACCAATCAATAATAACTTTAAATGAAAATGGACTAAATGTTCCAATCAAAAGACATGAAATGACTGAATGAATACAAAAACAAGATGCATATGAATGCTGCCTAAGAGACACAATTCAGATCTAAAGATCATACAGACAGAAAATGAGGGGCTGGAACAAGTAATTCCATGCAACTGGAAATGAAAGCCAGGCAGAAATGCTAATATCAGACAAAATAAACTTTAAAACAAAGTCTGTAACAAGTCACAAAGGAAAACATTACATATTGATTAAGGGATCAATCCATAGAAGAAGATATAACAATTATAATTATATATGCACCCAACATAAGAATACTTAAATACCTAAGGCAAACATTAACAGACATAAAGGAGAAATTGACAGTAACACAATAATAGTAGGGGATTTTAACACCCCACATACATCAATAAACAGAATATCTAGACAGAAATTCAATAATGAAACCTGGCTTAAATGACACATTAGAACAAATGAACTTAATAGATACATATAATATATTCCACCCAAAAGCAGGAGAATACACACACATTCTTTTCAAGTGTACATAGAACATTCTCCAGGATAGATCACATGCTAGGCCACAAATCAAGTGTCTGTAAATTTAAGAAAACTGAAATCATATCAAGCACCTTTTCTGACCTCAATGCTATGAGGTCAGAAATTGACTACAAGAAAAAACTGCAAAAAAACACAAATGAGTTAAGGGTAAACAACACACATAGATCAATGGAACAGAATAGAGAGCCCAGAAATGAACCCATAGTGATATGGTCAATTAGTCTATGACAAAGGAGTCAAGAATGCACAATGGGGAAAAAAACAGCCTCTTAGATAAATGTTGTTGTTCCCAACTGGTTAACTACATGCAAGTCAAACTGGATTACTTTCTCACAACATATACAGAAATAAACTTATAATGGGTTAAAATCATAAATGTTGTTTTGGAAACATAAGAAGATAACATTGGCAGAGCACTCTATGATGTCATTCTTAGCAATACATTTTTGGATCTATTTCCTCAGGAAAGGGAAACAAAAGCAAAAATAGGCAAATAGGAATACATCAAAACTAAAAAGATTTTGTACAGTAAAGGAAACTATCAACAAAATGAAAAGGCCACCTACTGAATGGGAGAAGATATTTGCAAATGGTATATTAGATAAAGGGTTAATATCCAAAATATATTAAGAACTCATACAGCTCAACATAAAAAAAAAATCTGACTGAAAAAATGAGGAGAGGACCTGAATAGACATTTTTCCAAAGACATGCAGGTGGCCAACAGGCACATGTAAAGATGTTCTACATTACTAATCATCAGGGATATGCAAATCAAAAGCAGAAGTAGATATTACCTCCCACCTGTCAGAATGGCTATCATCAAAACGTCTACAAATAACAAACGTTGGCAATAATGTGAAGTAAAGAAAACACTCATACACCTCAGTGGGAGTGTAATTTGTTTCAGCCACCTTGAAAACAGTAAAGAGGGTCCTCAAAAACTTAAAAACTGAACTCCCATACTATCCAGCAATCCCACTCCTGGGTATTTGTCTGAAGAAAATGAAAACACTAATTTGAAAAGATATGTCCACCCGTATGTTCACTGCAGCATTATTTACATAGCCAAAATATGGAAGCAACCTAAGTGTCCCCCAGGAGATGAGTGGATAAAGAAGGTGCAGGATATATATTCAATGGACTATTACTCAGCCATAAAAAAGAATGAAATCTTTCCATTTGCTACAATATGGATGGACCTAGGAGGTATTATTTAGAGTGAAGTAAGTCAGACAGAGAGAGACAAATACCTTATGATTTCACTTGCATATAGAATCTAAAAAAACAAACGAATGAACATAACAAAATGGAAATAGAGTCATAGAAACAGAGAACAAAGAGGTGGTTGCCAGAGAGGAGGGGGTGAGGATATTTGTGAAATAGATGAGGCAAGTTAAGAGGCACAAATTTCCTGTTACAAAATAAATGAGTCATGGATATGAAATGAAGCATGGGGAATATAGTGAACAGTAATGTAATATCTTTGTGTGGTGACAGTTGGTAAGTAGACTTATGGTGGTGATCATTTTGAAATGTATGGAAATATTGAATCACTATGTTGTACACCAGGGACTAACAGAGAGGTGTAAGTCACATACTTCAAAGAAAAACAAACAAATAAAAAACAAACTCATAGAAAGATATCAAATTTGTGGTTTTCAGAGGCTGGGGTATGAAGGGAGAGGGAATTGGATGAAGGCGGTCAAAGGTAAAAAATTCCAGTTATAAGATAAATAAGTACTAAGGATGTAATGTACAACACAATTAATATAATTAACACTGCTGTATGTTATGTATGAAAATTGTTCAAAGAATAAGTCCTAAGAATTTTCCTCACAAAGAAAAATTACTTTCCTTTCTCTCATTTTTTGTTTATATATGGGATGATGGATGTTTACTAAACTTATTGTGGTAAATATTCCATGACATATGTAAGTCAAATCATTATGCTGTACACATTAAATATATACAGTGCTATATGTCAGTTATATTTCAATAAAACTGTAAGAAAAAATAAATTTTATGTCCCCTACCCTCAACAAATATATTAATATTTACTTTCTGACAATGTGATTTAAAGTGGTTTTTCCCTTCTTTGGTTTTTTTCTATTTTTTGTCTAAGATTCTAAATTATTCCGTATTGTTGATAAGAAACAATTTATAAACTCATGTGAAAATCTTAAGTAAAATCTTAAATAAGTAATATCAATTTACAATTAAAAGTTAATAAAATTAGAAAATGCAATCATTAAATCACACTCCAAGCCACAATCATCATGTTAAAAATTATAATGATGTCAGTATAATTTACATTTTGCTTTCTTGCATCAAAAAGATTATATATGTATTTTTATCTCCAGTTTTAAAGAATGCACTTTATTCTTTTGTGACTGTTTTGTATTCTAAGGAAAAGATGTTTTTAGTGAGAAAGGTCAATCTTGGCAATAAAAAAATGTTCAATTTTATTGCTTTATACAAAATACTCACTGCTTTTTAAAACATTTCCTTGCAAATGTTTCTGTACAAAACTGGGCTTTTTCCCCCTTAGGTTATATTTCACAAAGATTAGGAGTATTAGGTTTCTTTCTTTTGATACCTGCCATGAAAGCTCTGCCTGGATAAAATGGGCCAAACTGGCTAATCTTCTACAGCTATTTCTGATAGTCACTATGCACAAGAATAATAAGTGAGATATGCAACCCAATTCCTCCCACTAGTAAGAGACTCCATCATATCTCTCTCTAACACTGCTGTAGCTCCTTAATTGAAGGATTCAGTATTGAGCTCATTTTGGAAATAAAACAGAGCCATCTATGCTCACTAATCTCTGCTGGCAGTTGAAATGCTATAGTGGAAATATTGCAAAAGTGACTCATATAATAAATTCATTTGTTTGCCTGAAGCTTAAGATACTTAATTTTCAACACCTTTTTCATTTAATATTTCTTCTTACAAGACTAATAATTGGCTTGCATATGCATATTTTTAATAATTCTATTTATCAAATAATTGATCAACTATTATTTACCTTTTACTTTATAAAGGTATAGATTTATATTAAGAATAAGACATGCATCACAAATCAGATGTGATTACATATGATTAGCAATAAACAATCTTTCAGATAATCATACCTTAAATCTACTTAAAAATATAATCAACAACAATAATAAAATTCCAAAGAGTAAATATAGAAATATATTAGTTGATGTGAACTTCACTAAGAGTAATTTAACAGTATACATTGAGGACTGAAATCAATATAATTACCTGTCCCTGTATTGAACAATACTGGACCATATCCATGTCTTTATCTTAAAATGCTAGGGACAACCAAATATCTGGCTCTGGAAGATGTGACAGTGAGCCAGCTAAAATAGTTTTCTCTTCAGGACTAATAGATTGCTTAGGATTTACTTCAAGACCCTTCACATTGTACATCAATTCAAAGCCAAAATATCATAAAGTCTGGCTAATCTCAACCAGTTTCACATATTGCAATTTTCACCTTAATATAACACAAATCAAGTTCTCAAATTCTGTAAATATATTCTCCTCACTTCCCCCTCCTGAAACACTCTCTCAAGTTGATGTTCCCACTTATTTTAGTAAGACTAATATACTTAGCTTTGTTTAATCAACAGCTTTTTCTGGTGGTCTTTTGGGAGGGAACAGTCAACAGTACTAACCTATTTGAAGCATTACATAGAATTAAAGATTCTATTTCCACAAATTTACCCTTAGGAAAGAATCCAAGGTTAGTCCATACATATTTAATAATAAGAATGTTAATCACAATACTATGTATAATAAAGAAACTCAATTATAGAGGGATGTTTATTTATTTTTCTTTTATTTATTTATTTATTTTTTTACATCTTTATTGGAGTATAATTGCTTACAATGGTGTGTTCTGCTTTATAACAAAGTGAATCAGTTATACATATACATATGTTCCCATACCTCTTCCCTCTTGCCTCTCCCTCCCTCCCACCCCCCTATCCCACACCTCTAGGTAGGGATGTTTATTTTAATTAGCATATATTCATAGGGTGGAATACCATAAAATCATTAAAAAGCAAATATTTAAAATAGATATACTGCATTATTCTCAAAGGCAGTAAAAAAAATGATAATCAAAATAATTCTTGCCTTCCACTCCACACAAATCTCTCTTCAATTATATTCATTTCTGTAAGCAATGTCTACCTTGTTGCTGCAGTCAAAAAAATAGGACTCATTTTGGTTCATTCTTTTTTTCTACATCTTGTCCAAACCTTTTTTTCTGTGCTTTAATGACAAAATATTTGGCTACCTTTTTTTTTTAATATTTGTACTTCCTATTCTTGAAGTCAGTACATCTATTTTCAAGGATACCACAACACCAATTGGTCTCCTCCCATTCTTAACTCTTAAATTAATTCTCAAACTAACAGCTGGTTTGATCATTTACAAAAGCAAATTAGATACACTTGAACCATTTCAACATCCAGTCATTGACATTATAATAAACCTAAACTCCTGATTATATTTTAATATTCTTACATAATGTAGTTTAATGCAACTCCTTCCTCTCCAACTTCATTTCTTACCATTCTCTCACACCACACAACTTCACTGATTCCATGTCCAGCTCTTTCTCCACTTCACACCTTTACATATGCTATTCAATTAGAATGCAGTTCTCCAGAATTTTCTTATCTTTTGGATATTTTTGGATATATATAAAGTCTTCCCCCAACTCAGAAATCCTTTCCACAAAGGTGGTAGAGAAATAGAACAGATTATTAAATAAGCATTAAACCAGAATTTAATGCACATCACAGGCAATCCTCTAAGAGGCTGCAAAGACAAAAAGTTACATCACCCTTTTATATAGGTGAGCAAATAGAACCCTTCACATATGTGTCCTCAAAGTAAACAGTAACTAGGCCTCCAGTAAGAGGAATTGACTGCACCCTTTGTCACATGTAGTTCATTCTAACTTTATCTGGTAGTTGGGGTGACCATATATGTTAGTTAACTGACTTTTTTTACAAAAAAAAGAAACAACTCTTTTTATATGACTGAAGGAAATTTTACAACTTGGGGCAAGATACACACTAAAGTTAGACTACTAGCTTCCCACAAAAACTGGGAGATAGGGAGAAATTTACTTTTCAAAAAGATGGCTCCCAGGTCCTTGAGGAAGCTATGCCAAGGTTCTGAAATTGCAAATAATAATAATAATAGTAATAAATTATTTCTAAAAGATACATTTCAAAGAGACAGAGAAGGTACTTACATTTACGTGTTTTCTAAGGTAAATGTTCTGATAAAAGGGGAGGGAAACGTCTTCCCTATTTTCAACAGGAGAATAATTCCTGCTGAAATTTGTATTAAAAATATAAATTTGTTTTTGTCCTTAACAATATCTTCGTGGTTGGACTGTTATTTCTAAGTACAGATGATCTCAGGTGGCCTCGGCCTGCAGCGACTTGAAGCAGGATTTCGGTTCCCAGCCAGAGAATGAAGTCAGGCCGTGGCAGTGAGAGAGCTGAATACTAGCCACTAGACCAAGGACCACAAAGCCCTGGCCCTTTGGCTTTGCATAAATGAATTCCCACAAAGATGGGAAGTAGTGAAACAAGTAAGGTGTTTAATAGGAGGAAAAGGATTACATGTGGATAGATACACGGGTGGACTCAGAGAAAGAGTTGCACACTTGTGGTAGTTTGAATCATGTATATGGGAAACTTCTTCTGGGTTTCCTCTGGCCAATCATCTTACTGTACCTGGCTCTGAGTCCGTATTTGGTATATCTCAGGGTCCTCCCATGTGTGTGCACTCATCTCTTAGCCAGAATGGATTCTAGTGAAGAGGTCTGTGGGTAGATTGGAATCACTCCTTTTTGACCTCCAAGGAGCCTTTCTATGCATGTATATTCAGGAAGGTCTCCTTGACCTTGAGAATGAGAAATATGTGGTCTTTTATCTGGGCAGGGCTTAGCTCCTCCTCCTCTTCATCTTGGAGTATCTATCCACAAGCGACACACTCCAGCTATTCAGCCTGGGGCCCATCTATTGCCTGCCTCACAGATACTACCCCAAAGTGCCTTCTTTTCTTTCTACCTGCTTCTTTATTGCCCTTTTTAAATGTCTAACTTTTTTCTTTACTTGTCTATTATTTATATATCCAAAAAGCATAAGTTCCATTAAGTCAGTCTATCCTGTTTAGTTCCTAGAAGTTATTAAATTGCAGTTGCATCAACAATAGAAAATACATAACGGTAAATATGAGATCTATTAAGAAAGCCCTAAAACCTGAAAACTACAAAACTATGCTAAGAGAAATTGAAAAAGACCTAAAGAAATGTAAAGATATATCTTTTTTATGTATGAGAAGACTCAGTATTGTTAAGGTAGCAATTACTTCCAAATTGATCAATGAAATAAATTCAATGAAATTCCGGTAAAAATCCCAATAGCTTATTATCAGAAATTGACAATCTTATTCTAAATTTCATACAGAAATTCAAAGGACAAAGAATACTCTCAACAACTGTGGAAAAGAACAATGTTGAGTGGCTAACATTGTTGAGTAAAGTACACCACATTCCAAGGGACCCTGGATTGCTTTCTAAAGTAAAGTACCAGCCTCAACTCTAAAGATACATAATTGTGTGGCCAAGGGAAAATTTTTGTCTTTGCTTCCGTTTTACCTCTATAGGCTTCATTTTAATTTATAGTTTTAAATTCAGTATTCTTATTCCTAATCTCTGAAAATGTCTTCCCAGTGTTATTTCTGCATTGACCACTAGGAAAAAGAAAAATTTAGTTTCATTAGAGAATTAACTTTGATCCAATCTCCATATGAAGTATATCTCTCAGCTCTTGCTGCATATAGGTAAGTATACAATCTCTCCACTTTTCTATTCATTTTGGCTGTGAACCCTAAACAACTATTTCAAAATGGTCTATAATCAGTATTATGTAATTTTATTTTTCATGATGGATATATTACTCTTATATTGTTTTTTAAATAAAATCCTGCTCATTTAATTAGAATATCTTAATCAAAAGTCAATCATGGCATTGTTAAATCATACTTAATAGATGTTGGTTTGTGTATTTTAGTAACACAACAATTCCTACAACTTCAAACTAGAAAAATCAATCTCAAACACGCACACACATTCACACACACGCACACACACACTTCCTGCAAAGGTTCACAGAGGAACCCTCCACAAATTGTTCAGGTCAGGAAGGAGGAGACAATGACACTTTTTCTTTACAGAATATTATTGCTGTTGGAATGGTCTCTTTAAAAACAGACTCATGAATTTGATATCTTTCAAGTCCTTGAGAGTATTACTTTTCTCTCACAAAAGAAGGGTCAATCTTTTGTGATGTGTTGAAAAGGAAGAGAGTATTTAAAGTGTAGATGATACGATACCTGAAAGAAACTATTCAGATCACAATTAGGCTGTGGGCCATGTCTTGTAACACAGTGTAGCCAAAGTTACTGAAAATCGTTAGATCAGGGATCAAGACAGGACACACCTTGGAAACTGATCTTGGTTCGGTACACTACTTTTAAGTTGTACTTCCTCTAGGAATACCTCCCTACTGCCCTCTGATTTCACCTTTCTGGTATTCTGGTAGCTCCTTTCTGAACCACATAATATCACATTTATTATATGGCCACTTTTTTCTATTTTTCATAAGTTATTTATGTATGGTTGGGAGGTTGATCATGCATATAGAAAATAATACCTTAAATTTTTGAAGAGATAACTTCTAATTCTTCAGTATATCTCACCATATTTATCTGCTAGCTGAGAACATCTGAAATACTTACCAAATTGATAGTTTTAAAAAGGATTTCATATAAATTTCTGTTTTTTTTCCTGGGATTTTACAGAACATTTAAGGCCCTGTAATTTATTTAATATGAGTATTTATTAGAAGCACAGGAAGTCCCATAGCTCTGTCTACCCAATGACATTTTATTAAGCAAAGAGACCAGAGATGTCTCTTTGGCTGTGAGGAACTTCTCCCAGAATACCTCATCACGGGGATTTCCTTGGGTTGTCCCTACTAACATAATATATAGCAGGTGCTGATTAAAGAATGTTCCTCTCCATCCAGCCCTACAAGGATTGAGTCATTAGCCACTGTAGCCTCTGGCTTTTAACACACCCTGAAAGGAGTTCAGGGTGGAGAAGAGGAATGAGGCACTCTGTGCTCTGGGAAAACTGGCAGAGCAGGCCTTCAGATAGTTTGATATTTTCAGGAGAAAATTTTATGAACCCAGTTTCTTGCATCTTCCCATACTTAGAAAAGCACTAAAACCATTAACTAAGATGTCTGTTCCTTGAAACTAGCAACAATCTTCTACCCAGTTTTGTGCTTGGTTGCACATACCTCCTTTGCCAAAATCACATACCTTCCCCCTTGCCTCTTTGGAATAGTTTCTCAGAGCTGAGAGGCTGTTTCTGGCATTATACTCCTCAGTAAGACACCAAGTAAACAGGTTTTTTTGTTGTGCATTTTTTTGTTTTGTTTTTCAGCCAACACATCTATCACCACAATTATTTGTTTTGCTTCTCTTCTAGCCCCTCTTGTGCCAGAACAAGCAGATTCCACAATGGAAAACAAATTTGGTCCTAAACATTTTTTATGCTTTCTTTATACTAAGTATATGGTACTTAAACATTAATTAAAAGTTAACTGCATTAAATATAGAATAGCATTGTCTATTAATATTGGAAAACAAGGGTTTTATATTGAAATTATTTTTTGAACAACTTGATATTTCAAGGGAAAGCATATTTCTGCTTTCATGATCTAGATGAGTGATTCTCAATGAAACACTAAGGTTCAGAGAAAGTGCTTTCACATTTTTAACACACCACTTGTGAACAGGATTCTGCACAATTTACTCACTTACAAAAAGCAGACTCTGCCTTTATTTTGCACATTGGAGTTTTGTGTAGTGAGTAGGCTAAAACACAGGGCCTCTATCAATCAGATATTCATAAAATATTTTTGTGTATGTATTTCTTGAGACAGAAAACAGATTTTTGTTTAATGAAGAAAATGTATCTACTTCTTTATTCTCAGTAAAGAGCTTTATTATATATGCTAAAAATAACAAGTCTTTACTTCTATGAAATAAACTTTTAAAATACTATTTTCATTAATCAACCTTAAATACCATTGTTATTCACATACTTTAATGAAATAAGTTAGATAAGTCAAATAATGAAACAAATGAAAATAAATACTGGGTCAGGTTTAAAACATACTTGGCAAGTGTTTTGTTTTTTATTTCAGGCTATTAAAACATGTTACATCTTCCTTTGGTTCTTGCTAATTCTTCATAATGTTTAGTTTTCCATTTCTTTTTTCTATGATTCCTGCAAAGTAGATGAAATTTAGCCAATGAATATTTAATTCCTAGTTAACATCACTATAGCATGTATTTTCTGGGTTTTGATGTTCAGTTTTACTTCTACTTCTGACTTAAGATGACAGTAAATTGACTATTCTCAACTTTGATGGTATTTACTGTCCTTGTATTTGCTCTTGGCAAAAGTACTCAGAAGAGACATATACTTGCTAGTGAAAAGTGGGTTTTTTTGTTTGTTTTGTTTTTAAATTTTCTATAAAAAGTCTCCTTTTCCACCTCAGGTGGAAAAAGACCCATGAAATATCGCCAGTAAGCAGTTACCTAGGGAAACTTTCATAAAAAGGCCTCATTTTCAAAGTTTTTCTCATTGATGACCATGTAGAATAATTGTGACGCTAACCTTTCACTTGGTGAAGTTATAGTCAGAATAAAATACAATTAAAAAAATTTTTTTGACCCTGTGGCATAGTTTTTGGGGTCCTAGTTCCCGGACCAGGGATCAAACCTGGGCCTTGGCAGTGAAAGCGCCAAGTTCTAACCACTGGACAGCCAGAGAATTCCCTAAAAATACAATTATTATCTGAATGCAAACTTCATCAGCTTCACTTGTGTGACTACATCATTCTATTTATTTTGCACATATATAATAACTTTGGCAAAACTTTAGTTCTCAGGCATTGGAAGTTAACAGAGTTTATTAACTTTAAAAATTGGAACAATAGCCACACATTACATGATCAGTGCATTCAGAAATTAAAACATTGATATTTAGTATACTAATCAAAAGGAATTAAATACCTTCAGAATAAGAACTATCCTTTAAATGTAATTAGTTTAACTTATAGACATTTCATTACAGTGTTCTTATTTATCTTATTTCACTGCCTAGCACTGTGAATTTTATCACATTTTATCTACTTCCTAAACAGGATGCTAAGTATTACTGATATAGATTAATGGTCTCTGAAGTCTCATGTAAGTCAGCTAAATGATGTGTGAGGAAACTCATCAGTGTGTTAGGAGAAAATAATAGAACTTGAATTTATATTTAAATTTAACTTTTTAAAAAATTCGATGTTTTTATTCAAACATTTTTATGTACAATATAAAATACACCAGTACAGTAGTACGTGAATAAAATTTATAAATAAATAAGTAGAAATACATTGCAAGTAAGAACTTGATTTTTTTTTTTTTTTTCCTCTGTACGCGGTCCTCTCACTGTTGTGCGGCCTCTCCCGTTGTGGAGCACAGGCTCCGGATGCGCAGGCTCGGCGGCCATGACTCACGGACCCAGCCGCTCCGCGGCATGTGGGATCTTCCCGGACCGCGGCATGAACCCGCGTCCCTGGCATTGGCAGGCGGACTCTCAACCACTGTGCCACCAGGGAAGCCCGATTTTTTTAACTGATAGTGTATAAAACCAAGTAATTGGGATCCATTAGTTTAGTGGATTAGTCTTTTTCCTGTGTTTTAATCTAGTGGTTTTATACTATGTTGATAGGAAATCCAAGGTCATTAAATAACTCCTTAAAGGAGACACAAAGGAAAGGGAAAAGCAGTTTTTCCAGGTTCTCTTCAACTTTACTTCATTTTATACCAAGACATCTGTAATTGTGTACGTTTTATAGAATGTGCTTTAATATTATAATTTATTTGTTGGGGAAAAATCCATTAAAGATATAAAAACGTTCACTAAAAAATATTGCAATAGGATAATCTGACGTCATTTTGAGCCAGTAGAAACCTTGTTAGTTACAGTGATGGGGAAAATAATAAGGGCCTCGTAAAGGGTGACTAATTCCTGGTTTCCATATGTGTCTGAGATGTTTTTAGTTTTAAATAAAAATTAACAAGTTAGTGGGAAAAATATATTCTAGAGCATGTTAGGTAACACTGTGAAATGGAGTAGTTTGCAAAGTCTTTTGAAACATTTGGACTTCATGTGGACCTTAAGAATGTATAAGATTGGGAAAAGTGGAACATAAATGGAATGGAGCAACCAATCTTTTGTCAGGATAAAAGTGAGTCCTACTTGATAAATGGTGCTAACCATTGACACATGGAAGGTCTTCAATGGGCTTAATGGAAAATAAGATTAGGAAGTAGTGAAGGAAAAACTGTTCCTTTCATTACACTATTTTGCCCCTCCACCACTACTCCAAAATAAATGCACACATAAAATAAAGTAAAATAAAATCATAAAAAATAGAACAATAACTAGCAAACCAGTGGATAAGACTTCATTATTTCCTAAATTTTATACATAATTTCATATAATAAATGTTGCAGATTAAAGAAGTTGAAAAATCAAATTTATCAACGTCACCGGCTCTTGAAATTTTCCCAAAGTTTCAAAGTATGGCTTCCAGTTAAAGGAAAAAAAAAAGCATTATTTTTAAATAGAATAAATTGAGATAGTTAAAATGGTGAATTAGATAAAATAAATGAAACAGTGGAACAAAAGCTCTGATTTTGGAAAATATTACTAGAAATATTTTCACTTAACCATAAACATGGTTATAAAACATTTATATTTTGAGTAAAAATTATAATTTCATATTTATAAGTGAATAAGTCATCATTATTGTTTTTCAATTTTTCTCTTTCTAAAGCATCCTTTAGTTTTTTGCTGTGTTTACAAAGGCTGCATAATATTTCATCAAGTGAATTCACGATAAATCATTTTAAAAAGTTCTAGTTGGCAAAATGTACTCTCCTTCCAAATTTTCAACAGTTTTCTGTATTATATTTTTTAAACATTATTTTAGAGACTATTACAGTTTGGATATATGAAGAATAAATACATTTCATTTTTAGAGTTGAAAAAGGAAAAAATGCATGAACAGAGAGCAAAGGGCCCAGCAGAAGAGAAGTAAGTAAAGTCAAAGAGGACAAGTAACACAAAGCTAAGCATATGTTCTAAGGGCCACATCAGGGGGCGCCTGTAAGCTGCTATCTTCAGGTGCTAGTTTCTATCTCATACAACTCAATCGTTTAATTTGTTTTTAAATAAATTATTTTAAAAGTTTTATATTAATAGAATTATTGCAAAGATAGTTCAGAAATTCCTCCAATTTCCCCTATTATTAAAATTGTATGAGTTTCCTATTGTTGCTCTAACAACAAACTTAGTGGCTTAAAGTAAAACAAATTTATTTCCTTATGATTCTGTAAGTCAGGAATCCTAAAATCAAATGTTCATTCTGGAAACTCTACAGGAGAATCCATTTTCTTGCCTGTCCAGTTTGTAAAGGCCAGCTCCATTCCTTAGTCATGGTCTCCTTCCTCTGACACACACAGCATCTCCAAATCTCTCTCTCTCTCTCTCTCTCCCTCTCTCTCGCTCTCTCACTCTCGCTCTCGCTCTCACTCTCTCACACACACAGGAAGCCACATCTCTATTTCTATCACCACATCTTCTCTAACTCTGACCCTCCGGCCTCCCTCTTACAATGACCCTTGTGTTTCCTAAAGAACCTAAACTCACATTTGTAGATTATCTGTTTCCATGTAAAATAAGATATTCACAGATTCTGGAGATTAGTATGTGGACACTATGGGGAACCATTATTCTGTCTACCACAAAAGTCCATAAATGATTCAGATTTTCTTTTACTTTCCCTAATGTCCTTGCCATTTCAGTACCCACCTATGACACTATATTACATTGAATAGCCATGTCCCCTTAGTTCCCTAATGGCTGTGATATTTCTCAGACTTTCTTTGGTTTAGATGACCTTGACTGGAGGACTACTGCTTCATGTATTTTGTAGAATGTTCTTTAATTGTGATGTATCTTATGTTTTTCCCATGATTAGATAGGATCCATGGGTTTTGGAGAGGAAGATCACAGTCGTAAATGTCATTTGCATGATGCCTTATCAAGAGTACATGCTACTGGGCTTCCCTGGTGGCACAAGTGATTGAGAGTCCGCCTGCCGATGCAGGGGACACGGGTTCCTGCCCTGGTCCGGGAAGATCCCACGTGCCATGGAGCGGCTGGGTCCGTGAGCCATGGCCGCTGAGCCTGCGCGTCCAGAGGCTGTGCTCCATAATGGAAGAGGCCACAACAGTGAGAGGCCCACGTACCACAAAAAAAAAAAAAAAAAGAGTACATACTACTAATATACCTTACCACTGTTGTTTAACCTGATCACCTGGCTTAAGTTATTGTCACTTTACTCCATTATAAATTTACTTTTTAATAACTCCTTTCCACATAGTACATCTTTGGAAGAAAATCACTGTATGAATTCAACCATTAAGGAGAGGGGACTCATGCTCCACATTCTAAGGGCACAGTATGTTTATAAATCATTTGGAATTTTTCTGCATGAGAGACTTATCTTGTCTCCATTTATTTAAGCATCTGATTATTTATACCATGAATATTTTTTATACATTGGGTTACAATCCAATGTTAATTAATTAATTTCATTGATGAAATTTTCCAATTTATCATTTGGATCTCATTTATTTACTCCTATGTCCCCTTGACATAACCCATCAGTGTGTGTGTGTGTGGGTGTGTGTGCATGTACATGTGTGTGTGTGTGTATGTGTGTTGAGTACTTTCTCACTTTCTGACATTACAAAGCACAAGATGCTTCAGGCTTATCTTGTATATTTCCTTCCCTAGTACTAGAACAAGCAACCACCGTTCTTTTTATTGAAGAACGGTATTAGAAACCAGTATCTGGATGCAATCTGTGCTCATGGTTACCAGCATGTTGTTCCTTCTAGAGCAGCTGACAGGCAAGAAAATGCATGTATGTATACTAACCTGTATATGTAAACATCCATAAATATTTCTACATGTAACCATCTGTATAGATATTAAACTAAATATGAGTTCATACCAATGTTCCAAGTCTAATCCATTATCACATGGTAAAACAGGGCTTCTACCATCTGACACTTATTTGCTTTGTTTTTCAATTCCAGTATACCTGTGGAGTGGTTTCAGAATTTTTAACCCATACCCCCAACTTTGAACTAGATATAACACTTATGTAAATTCCTTTTCTTTTAGTCTTAAATATTTCACTGATTTCCAACATTATTTAGATCTGCATCTTTTTCCTCCAATCCCTTTATTGATGTCAGTTAATGCATTTCAAACACATTTAGATTTTTTGGTCACATTTTGCCTTCCATCCTAGGATCCGCCAGAATCATGCATACATTAAGCTTACATTTCATCTGGTAATGTTCTATGAGTTTTGACAAATGCTTAATTACACTAGAATACAAAATACAGTCACCACCTGAAAACATCCTCTGTGCTTTACCTGTTCATCTCCCTTTCCCCATACACAATTAGTAACCATTAACCTGTTGACAATCTTTTTATTTTAGTGTTTAAAAACTCCTCATCAAATCCAAGGTTATGTATTTTTTTCTATGTTTTTGTCAAGAAGTTTTACAGTTTAGGCCTATATCCAATTTGAGTTAACTTTTGTAAGGTGTAAAACCTGTGTCTAGGTTCATTTTTAGTGTATGGACATCCAAATGTTCCAGCATTATTAGTTGAAAAGACCATCCATTCTCCATTAAATTGGCATTGTTCCTTGTTCAAGGCTCAATTGACTATGTTTGTGTAGGTCTATCACTGTGTTTTCTATTATGTTCCATTTATCTATGTGTATAATCTTTCACCAGCACTACAGTGTTTTAAGTCTTTAAACTGGGCAGTGTCAGTCATCAGACTTTGTTCTTCTTTTTCAGTGTTGGCTATTCAAGTCCTCTTGCTTGTTCAAACAAACTTCAGAATCAGTGTTGATATGAATAAAATAACTTGCTGTGATTTCAACTGGGTTTACTTTAAATCAAATAATTAACATCTTAATGTTTGGTATTTTACTCATGATTACAGAATATCCATTTATTTAAATCTTCTTTGATTTTCTCATCAGTATTTTGTCATCTCACATGCATGTTTTATAGATTTGTATCTAAGTATTTCTTTGTTTTGTTTTTGGTACGAGTGTAAATGGTGCGGTGCTTTTAATTTCAAATTCCAATTGTCCATTGTTATATGAAAAATCAACTTACTTTTGTATATTATATTTGTATCCTACAACCTTGCTTTAATTGCGTATTAGTTTTATGAGATTTTGTTGTTCTTAATGATGATTCTTTGGGCTTTCCTACATTGGCCATAATATCATCAGTGAATATCTGTAGTTTACTTCTTCCTTTACATTCTTTATACTTTTTATTTTCATTTAATTTCATTTTCTGTCATATTGAACTCGGTTGAACTTCCAGTACATGTTGAATGTGGAATAAGACTGGTGGATTAATTTTGTATCCTGCTACTTTACCAAATTCATTGATTAGCTCTAGTAGTTTTCTGGTAGCATCTTTAGGATTCTCTATGTATAGTATCATGCCATCTGCAAACAGTGACAGCTTTACTTCTTCCTTTCCGATTTGGATTCCATTTCTTCTCTGATTGCTGAGCTAAAACTACCAAAACTATGTTGAATAGGAGTGGTGAGAGTGGGCAACCTTTTCTTGTTCCTGATCTTAGTGGAAATGGTTTCAGTTTTTCACCATTGAGGACGATGTTGGCTGTAGGTTTGTCATATATGGCCTTTATTATGTTGAGGAAAGTTCCCCCTATGCCTACTTTCTGCAGGGTTTTTATCATAAATGGGTGTTGACTTTTGTTGAAAGCTTTCTCTGCATCTATTGAGGTGATCATATGGTTTTTCTCCTTCAATTTGTTAATATGGTGTATCACGTTGATTGATTTGCATATATTGAAGAATCCTTGCATTCCTGGAATAAACCCCACTTGATCATGGTGCATGATCCTTTTAATGTGCTGTTGGATTTCATTTGGTAGTATTTTGTTGAGGATTTTTGCATCTATGTTCATCAGTAATATTGGCCTGTAGTTTTTTTCTTTGTGACATCCTTGTCTGGTTTTGGTATCAGGGTGATGGTGGCCTCATAGAATGAGTTTGGGAGTGTTCCTCTCTCTGCTATAGTTTGGAAGAGTTTGAGAAGGATAGGTGTTAGCTCCTCTCTAAATGTTTGACAGAATTCGCCTGTGAAGCCATCTGGTCCACGGCTATACATTAATGATGAAAAATCTGAAAGTGAAATTAAGAAAACACTCCAATTTACCATTGCAACAAAAAGAATAACATATCTAGGAATAAACCTACCTAAGGAGACAAAAGGCCTGTATACAGAAAATTATAAGACCCTGGTGAAAGAAATTAAAGATGATACAAATAGATGGAGAGATATACCATGTTCTTGGATTGGAAGAATCAACATTGTGAAAATGACACTACTACCCAAAGCAATCTACAGATTCAATACAATCCCTATCAAACTACCACTGGCATTTTTCACAGAACTAAAACAAAAAATTTCACAATTTGTATGGAAACACAAAAGACTCTGAATAGCCAAAGCAACCTTGAGAACAAAAAAGGGAGCTGGAGGAATCAGGCTCCCTGACTTCAGACTATACTACAAAGCTACAGTAATCAAGACAGTATGGTACTGACACAAAAACAGAAAGATAGATCAATGGAACAGGATAGAAAGCCCAGAGATAAACCCACACACATATGGTCACCTTATCTTTGGTAAAGGAGGCAGAAATGTACAGTGGAGAAAGGGCAACCTTTTCAATGAGTGGTGCTGGGAAAACTGGACAGGTACATGTAAAATTATGAGATTAGTACACTCCCTAACACCATAAACAAAAATAAGCTCAAAATGGATTAAAGAACTAAATGTAAAACCAGAAACTATCAAACTCTTAGAGGAAAACATAGGCAGAACACTCTATGGCATAAATCACAGCAAGATCCTTTTTGACCTACCTCCTAGAGAAGGGGAAATAAAAATAAACAAATGGGACCCAATGGAACTTAAAAGCTTTTGCACAGCAAAGGAAACCATAAACCCTCAGAATGGGAGAAAATATTTGCAAGTGAAGCAGCTGACAAAGGATTAATCTCCAAAATTTACAAGCAGCTCATGCAGCTTAATAACAAAAAAAACAAACGAATCCAAAAATGTGCAGAAGACCTAAATAGACATTTCTCCAAAGAAGATATACAGATTGCCAACAAACATATGAAAGATTGCTCAACATTATTAATCATTAGAGAAGTGCCAATCAAAACTACAATGAGATATCATCTCACACCAGTCAGCATGGCCATCATCAAAAAATCTAGAAAAAATAAATGCTGTAGAGGGTGTGGAGAAAACGAACACTCTTGCACTGCTGGTGGGAATGTGAATTGGTACAGCCACTATGGAGAACAGTATGGAGGCTCCTTAAAAAACTACAAATAGAATTACCATATGACCCAGCAATCCCACTACTGGGCATATACCCTGAGAAAACCATAATTCAAAAAGAGTCATGTACCAAAATGTTCATTGCAGCTTTGTTTACAATAGCCAGAAGATGGAAGCAACCAAAGTGTCCATATTGGATGAATGGATAAAGAAGTTGTGGTACATATATACAATGGAATATTACTCAGCCATAAAAAGAAATGAAATTGAGTTATTTGTAGTGAGGTGGATGGACCTAGAGCCTGTCATACAGAGTGAAGTAATTCAGAAAGTAAAAGACAAATACTGTATGCTAACACATATTTATGGAATCTAAGAAAAAAAATGTCATGAAGAACCTAGTGGTAAGAGGGGAATAAAGACACAGACCTACTAGAGAATGCACTTGAGGATATGGGGAGGGTGAAGGGTAAGGTGTGACAAAGTGAGAGAGTAGCATGGACACATATACACTACCAAACTAAAACAGATAGCTAGTGGGAAGCAGCCACATAGCACAGGGAGATCAGCTTGGTGCTTTGTGACCACCTAGAGGGAAGGGATAGGGAGGGTGGGAGGGAGGGAGACACAAGAGGGAAGAGATATGGGAACATATGTATATGTATAACTGATTCACTTTATTATAAAACAGAAACCAACACACCATTGTAAAGCAATTATACTCCAATAAAGATGGGAAAAAAAAAAAGTGGTGGAAAGGAAGGAGGTCCTTGCTTTCTTCCGAATGTTAGGAAGAATGTGTCCAGGTTCTCACTATTAAGTATGATATCATATATATATATATTTTGTAGATTTTTAAACCAAATCACTGATGTTATCCTCTATTTTTATTTTCCTGAGTGATTTTTTTTCTTTTTATCATGAATAGATGATGAGCTTTGTCAAACGTTGTTTCTGCATCAAATGATATGATTATATAATTTAAAAAAATCTGTTGATATGATGATTTACATCAATTGATTTTCTAAGTCTTGGACCCTGAAAGTTTCTGAAAAGTGCTGTCCCAGGTGCCATCTTTTATCTCACACACATCAGTTTTATTAATTTATAAAAGAAGAGTCAAGAGAGGTTGACCCACCTCAAAGGTCAAGTTACATTTATTGAAGGAAAGTAGGAAGAATTTTAGAAAATTTATTAATTACAGAGATGAAATGTTATGATTTCTGTTAAATCATAGTATGTCATGTGCTATGTTTTCAGAATGAGCTTAACATGGAGAAATTTGATGTTAATCACTCAAAATTGGCAGTTCTAATTCTAAAATTTGTATAACAAAATTCTAGAATTTGCTAGAAAGTAATCCTTTGTTTAACAATGATTCTTCTTCCTAAGTGTTGAAGGAAAATGAGGGATCAGTGGAGTTGGGAAGAAGAATTGGGAAGTAGACAAATACAGCCTAACTAGATCAAAAAATACATCAGGACCTGGTGGAGATAGTAGGCACAAAAGATCTAACTTGCCCTAAGGGCACTTATTTTGGGCTGAGAATTTGGAGACCTGTAGATTAAGTCCGAAGAAACTGCATGTTGCCCTCTCTTGAATAGAGATCCTCATGCTTTCCTCTCCACTGTCTTGTACCCTGTACCTCCTAACTGTAAGTCTCCTGTGCACTATCTTAATTTGTTTTTTCTGTTACTATCAGTCTTACATATTATCTAATGTACCTTTAAGAGTACATACATAATTATGAATTCCTCCTTCTTCATTAACTTTCAGTTGACTTCCAAGTTATCACATAATTTTTTTCTCCTTTTACTTTAGTAGTCAGGGACATGTGTTGATTCCTTTCCCTGTTACTAACGTCTTGATATTGTGCATGTTAGAAGTCAGTCAGGAAAGAGGCATGTTAGTCTTCTCTTTTCTGCCCATATTCAGTGGATATCATTTTATTCAGTTAAATGGCTTTGTAATCAAATATTTGCCAGGAATCTCAAAGTTATATCTTTAGGCCAGTTCTCTCTCCTTAATTCCAGATGCTTATCTCCAACTGCCTACTTATATCTCCACTAAGATATCTTATAGATATGTTAAATACACACACACACACACACACACACACACACACACACACACACACACCACAATACAGTATTCTCCACTCCAACTGATGACAACACCTTCCTTGTAATGGTTCAGGACAAAATGTCTGAGTCATTTTTGACTCTTCCATTTCACTTATATCATATCTAATCTGCCAAAAATTCATGTTGAGTTTACTTTAAAAATACATAATACTATGACCATTATCTATATCAGTACAACTCTGATCAAAGCCATTCTTCTCTCTGGTATCAATTTGTACAATAGTCACCAAATTTATCTTTCTGCTTGTACAATTACCCTAAACATTCTACTATCAGAACAGAAGTCAGTGATCCATTTTAACATATGAGTCAGACTATGTAACTTTCCTATTCAAATTATTCAATCTTCTCACATTTTATTCAGAAAAATAATTGAAAATCCTTTAAATTGCCTATAAATGCCCTAAATTATTTGACCCCTATTACCTCTCTGACTTCATTTTTTTTTGCCTTGCGGATGCAGATTCTGCCACAATGACTTCCCTATTATTCCCCAAATACACCAGTCACATCCCACCTCAGGCATTATGCAGTTGTTGTTCCCTTTGCCTGCTTTGCTCTTTCCCCCAATATTTGCATGTGCATCACCTGATTAGTGAGTCCTGCCCCAACAGTCTTATGTAAAATTGCAGCCCACTTTTTATTCCCACACTCTTTATTCCCTTCAATGCACTGTATCTTTCCATGTTTTTCACATTCTAACATACCATTAACTTTAATTGTTTTGTATTTATTTTATGTTTTTTTATTTCCTATCTTTCCCCCATTCCACCTTACTTCACCCATTTTGATATAAAGTACATACTTAACAAGAATTATAATTTGCTTTATTTTCTGTTATATTTCAGACACTAAAAACTCTGCCCAACACATAGTATAAATACACTACATAATTGATGACTTGATGAATAAATTATACTTTATAACAAGAAAAATTATATTGTTTGGCATAAACATAACTTTTTTAAAAATATTTGTTTAAAGAATAGAGTTTTTATCAACATAATATATCCCAATTTGATGTCTCAAAGCAAGAATGAAGTCCAGGGCAAACTTTACCTCAATAAAGGAGAAAATTCCCTGATATTAATAAACAAAAATAAAAAACAAAAACTTTCACTGTGAAGGATTTGTGAGTGTTTCTAAATACTTATATATTGAATTGTACTTCACAATTTGATATTTTAATTCCCATGGCCTATTTATTAAAAAAAATAATTACACTTTAGACCACAAAGAAAAACTCAAAGAATTTTTAAAAGGAGACAAATCAGGGCTTCCCTGGTGGTGCAGTGGTTGAGAGTCCGCCTGCCGATGCAGGTAACATGGGTTTGTGCCCCAGTCCGGGAAGATCCCACATGCCACAGAGCAGCTGGGCCCGTGAGCCATGACCATTGAGCCTGCAGGTCCGGAGCTTGTGCTCCGCAATGGGAGAGGCCACAACAGTGAGAGGCCCACGTACCGCAGGTAAAAAAAAAAAAAAAGGAGACAAATCAGAGGCTACATTCCATTGTCACTATATACCCAACTTAAAATATGGTTAGAAAAGAAGAGTAAAGGTGAAAAATAGCTATATCAAAATTTTAAAAATTTCAATTAAATGACCCTTTGTTCTAAGCATTAATAAAAACCATAACTACAGAAGCCTCAGAAAATAATAAAAATAAGAATGCTGTATATAAGTACCTATAATATTTACCAAGAGTGAAGAAAGAAAGAAAATTATGGCCTAGGCATTTTATTCAAGGAGTTAAAATGAAAAACATAAAAAAAACTAAAGGAAAGAAGATATTTCCCAGGGTTTTAAAAATCTAGACTCCAGACTTACCTGAGCTCTGCAGTTTGTAATTTATAATTAAAACAAAGTAAAAAGGATTGTTTCATTTAAAATAGTTTGGCTTATTTCAAAGGCTTTAATAAATTTTATGATTTTCATGGCCTCCACCAAGTGGCCGAGATAGACCATCACAATTTTAAACTACAAAGTGTTAAACTCTTCCAGGAAACATGCTGTAGAAGTTCATTATATCAGAATATCTTAGTTCTATATAGCAAGGACATTAGGATAACTTGTAAATGTATAAACAAGCACCATATGCAAGAAAAATTGAACATCCAACGAAACATTTTGCAGCACCTTGTAAACTATAATCATCCAATCCCTCTTGGATTCCTCCCTCTGTTTTGGTGATTTGGAAGCAAGATGAATGTAGATAAAGTGTTTACTATGAGAGAGGGTGATCCTGGGATCCTCAAGGGGAATTGTAAACTTAGCCCTATGGTCTTGTCATTAGTCTTTTTAATGATTCTGAGCCACAGCCTCTCTGAGATAACACCTTTTTTCTCTCTATGCTTGAGCTTTGAGAAGCCTAGAGGAATCTTGATTTTTTTAGCCTTTTATTAAACTTAAGCCTAGAAATAAGTGAAAGCTAAAGGAAAAGGATTAGAGAGGTTTATTCAACACTGCCAGAGAAAGAAAATCCCTGCCTTACTGCCAGATACATTAAACTCTTGATCTTGTAATTGCATAAAATTATCACTGACATTATATCTATGTCAATTAAACCTAGTGCTATAGAAAATGATTTAACCAGCTCCTTTTTTCAATGTCATTCAAGAACTCTAATTAGTTTGAGGGGTGTGTTTCTTTTCTAAGTAATGCTTTAGTTATCTAGGTATTATTTGTGTCTCATTAAAGCTCATTAATAAGAAAATATTTCAGAGGCATTTATGGGCTTTGAGGAGGGTACTGTTCAGACATGTTTGTTAATGAAAAATTTGGGGTATCAAAATATTAGAGTGCAGTGTTTTCCATCACCAAAAATTATTTTCAGTGTTATAAGCAGATTGTGTTATAAGCATTTCTCTTTATATTTCAAAGGTCCACAATTTTTATAACAGAGATTTTTTTCCTATTTCATTAATAACATTCACAGATGGATGTTATTTTATCCAATACTCTCTTTTTGTAAAGGAGAAAAAAAAATAAGGCACAAAAGTTTAACTGTTTCCCAAGTCTCTATAACACACTCTTCTTCTCTACTGCTTCTTTTTCCTATTTTATTACTGGTCTTAACTATGAATAAACTGGTTTTAAAATGATAGTTTCTTAAACCTAGTAATGGATTGCACATAATATTTTGGAAAGCATTGCTTTCAGACTCACATATTCTGTACCTTCTTTCTTGACTAATGCAAAAGCTCATTGAATCACCTCTCCATTGAATCTCAGTTAGTTTTTGGAGAGTCTATACTATTTTGTAATATAAACACACTTTATCAAACAAATTACTATCAATCTTAGAATAGGAAGTTGGTCTTATGCATTTTCAACTTTCTGATTCAGTACTGAACACATAATCAGAATTTCTTTACAACTTGTTGATGAACCACTTTACTTTTAAATAGAGCAGCTAAAAATTAATAATAAAAATAATATTCATTTATATATTTTCACTAGGAAGAAATATATGTGAACTATTTTAATGTGTTCATATAACCAGAACTTAACAAGTGAATTCTACATGTGAGGTACAGTGCTAAGTGACCATATGATCCAGTAATTGCACATTGGGGCATTTAATGCAGAGAAATAAAAACCTATGTTCACATTAAAACCTGTAAATGAATGTGCAGAGTAACTTTATTCGCAGTAGTCCAAAAGTGGAAACAACCCTGTCCTTCAATGGGTGAATTTTTAAGTAACTCTTATACATACATAGCATGTAATACTACTCAACAATAAAAAGAAACAAACTTATTAATGAATGTAACAACTTGAATGACTCTCAAATGCACTGTACTTAGTGAAAAAAGTCAATCTCAAAAGGGGATATACTGCATGATTGCATTTATTTAACTGTCCCTAAATGACAAAACTTTATTTGTAGTAGATCCAAATTGGAAAGGAATCCAGATGCCCTTCAACATGTGTATAATAAAACAAACTGTGAAATGTTCCTACTATGGAATACTACTAAGAAATAAGCAAAAAGTAGCAATAAGTAATGAAATATTAATGTATATGGCAATTTGGGTGAACTGTCATAAATCTATCCTGAATGCAAAAATCCAATCCCAATTTTTTTGTGTCAGTACCGTACTGTTTTGATGACTGGAACTGTGTGGGATAGTTTGAAATAAGGGAGTGTCATACCTCCAGTTTTGTTTTTTTCCAAGATTGTTTTGGCTATCTGACAGCATTTGTGTTTCCTTACAAATTTTAGAATTGCTTGTCCTAACTCTATGGAAAATGTCATTGGTACTTTGTTAGGGATTGCATTGAACCTGTAGATTGTCTTGAGCAGAAAGTTCATTTTAACAATATTAATTCTTCCAATCCATGAGCACAGTATATCTTTCCATCAGCTTGTGTAGTCTTCAATTTCTTTCATCAGTGCCTTATCAAATAATGGTGTTATAGAGTTATATACTAAATAGAGTTAAAGAATTGGCAGACATTATATTTTTAAATGAACATGAATAAACTTAACTCTGACAAATAAAAACAATACATTTCCAACTGCAGGCAACAAAGGTAACACTGTATACAATTTTTAGGTAACGCTGTATACAATTTTTAGATTCATTTATTTTAAACATGTATGTATCAATAATTATATTTATATATTCAATGTTTTCATGATAGTCCATCCATATATTCTAAAATTATATCATTAAAGTTGAAATTTATATACATTTTTGTTTCATAGAAGTGAAACTGCTTTATTTAATGACATGAACTTTAAATAGGCCTTTGATTATATTGTTCAGTTGTTCTTTCCTCTATAAAATATGAAGATTCCTGCTTTCCAAGTCTCCACTCTAGTTGGAAGGCTGAAGGTTCCTATTTTTCCTATCACTCCTCCTTTCTTTCCCTCCCACCCTCTCTTCCCGCTTCTCTCCCTTCCTCCTCCAATCCTTCTCTTCCTCCCTTCTACTCTCTTTCTCTTTTTCTCTCTCTCCTTCTGTCTTTAATTCTTCTTTGTCAATGCTATTGGAACACATTTTACATTTTAAATTACTATTTCCTTGATTACTCTTCAGAATGAATGTATTTTCTTTTTTTAAATATGTTTATTTATTTATATTTACTTTTGGCTGCTTTAGGTCTTCGTTGGCTGCACATGGGCTTCCTTTAGTTGCATTGAGCAGGGGTTACTCTTCATTGCAGCACACAGGTTTCTCATTGTGGTGGCTTCTCTTGTTGTGGAGCATGGGCTCTAGGTATGCAGGCTTCTGTAGTTGTGGCATGCAGGCTCAGTAGTTGTGGCTTGCGAGTTCTAGAGCACAGGCTCTGTACTTGCGGCACATAGGCTTAGTTGCTCCGCGGCATGTGGGATCTTTCCAGACCAGGGTTCAAACCCATGTTCCCTGCATTGGCAGGTGGATTCTTAACCACTGAGCCACCAGGAAAGTCCATGAATGTATTTTCATAAGACATTTGTTCATTCATAATGTTCTGTTATTTTTGCTTGATATCCAAGCCTCTTCTTTCTTATCTTTATCCATATATTTTTGTAATTATAGTATTATCCTTTTGTGGATATACTGCAAATGTCCCAAGAGAAATCTCCAGGTGAAATCCAGAGGGTCTTTTATGACTTAAGCTACTATTGTCACTTGTGTTGCCAATGTAATGTCAATGTGATTATTGTCACAGTTGTCATGGAAGCATCTCCAAAGTGGAGAGGCAGTGAGTGAGGTGTTCACGCTTGAGCAAATACATCTTGACAACATCTCAGAGAACATCAACCAGAAATCTATCTTTTTTTTTAATGATTTTAGAGTACTGCATTTATGTCATAACATTCATTTATTTTGATAGAAATTGAGTGGACTGTATGTTAGATTATTTGAATTGAATTCCCATTTCGCACAATATTATATTTGTGACATTGGAAAACTTACTCTTCTAGCCTAAGTTTCCACATATATAATATTAAGTGCTATCTCATAATGTTACTGGAGGATTAAAAGTGTTGAAATATGGAAAATTTTCAGAACAGGAGAGCAAAAACCACGTGAAGCAAATTTAAGCACATTTACTTATATTAGACCTGTGTTCAAGTATCAGGTATCTGCTACTGTATTGCAAATTCCTAGAGGGAAGAGACTATATTTCTCGTAATTTGGAACTCCAGGGTGACTAACATATATTTTCTGCTCTATAGATACTTGCTTTCAATACAGAAAATATGGATTTTTTAAGCAGAATATCTGATCAGTAGACCATAGATCAACTGTTCTCTTTTTCAGAAAATTCCCTCCTAAAGTAAAGCAAACACTCTGCTATATTACTCTATATTTTTATCATATATATCAAAATTTTATTCATTTCTTTACATCCTTATTAGACTTGTGCACTCTATGAGATCTGGAGTTTCATGCCTTCCTACATCTAGATGAATACCTGACATATAGTTCTTATGCAATGAATATTTATTAAGTAAAAGTGAGATTAATTTTATCTTTGTTATTTCAGAAGCATGTATTTTTCTGGATATGTTGTTATTATTCCTGATCTATTAAGAAGCCACTTATCTATCCCAATGAATCTGTTTGATTACATATATTTTAATTTTTCAATGAATTTTTAAATGAAATGCATACAATTAAATATTATATTTCATGTTGTAAGGACTATTTTAATTGATTTCTCCTATGCATTGATGTTTAATACAGAACATGATAATGGCTGAAATTTTAACCACTTCTTTTAGTTACAAAGTTTCAAAATTTGGGGGATTCAGAACACTTTAATGGAAATTTTTTTTCAAATATTTTTCACAACTTGTTAGTATTTTTTGGGGAAAATTCTGTCATATTCATAAAGTCTTTTAACAGTTTATTTCCCCAAACCTCATATGTTTAATGTATCATGTTACTTAATTTTATGCTTGTTTTGATGCACACTATGGAACAAATATATGTTTGAAATAAAAAGGGAGTTTTTCTCTACAAAAAGAGATTAGTAATTTTCACTAGAATGCCATTCTGCTTGTACCAAGTTAGGCCTAAGATAAACTGCTGCTTCCTATACGTCATAAAAAGAGAAATAAGCAAAATGGGATTGGGGACAATACACTGGGAATACAGGGAAAATCCTGCATCTGTCTGCTAACTGTTGGTTACTAGGATGAGGCAGTTATTAAGATGAGAACTACTGCTCATTGAGGTCCTGACAGATGTGTGCACCAACCCACAAGAGGGATGGAGCCAAAGTTGATTAGCTTCTGGCCCAGAGCACTGTGGACTACATCCTGGCTGTCCTTAAATCCAAACTGAGGAACTGCGTTCTTGCCTTTATACTGTGATGGCAGAAATAGATCATACATAGAATTGAATATAGTGAAATAGTAGCACCGAAACAGGTTCTGCAGAAAATGAAAAATCTAGAGTCCCTGTGAGATCTCTGAGTGGCAACTTTTCAAAACAAATTTTGTATCTCAATGCAAATTTTCCATGGTGGACTTATGGATAATAAGGTCTCATGTTGGAACCATAAATAATAGTACAAAATATGAGTGTATTAATTTTGTCTGAGGAAAAATAGTTTTATATTTTTTTGCCTCTCTGTTTTCTTTGTGTATTTAGTCTTACTTCATTTGCCAGAAGTGTCTAAAGAATATTAATTTGCTGGATTGTCCTCAGTAAATTTATGATTTCTGATTAGTACCATACTAAACATTCATTAACATAATCCCAGGACCACATTATTGAAGAAATCATGAAAGAGAATTTACCTTTTTGAATCATGCACTGGTTGAATAGGATTAGACAACAGTATTAGTAATCATAATACTTATCTATTTACTGATTCATTCAGTCATTCAGGAATCATTGAGTGCCTATTGTGTGTCAGGCACTGTGCTAAGAGACAGAAACAGAGTATTTAAAATGAAAACTCTTGCTTTCATTCAGCTTAAAGTCTAACTATTATGAAATTTTTAAGATAATATGACTATTAATAGCAATACATTAATTATCTACTCACTTTTGACTATGATCATAGTATATGTATTACATATTCTATTTGTTTTGCATGTTAACTGCTGATTTTATAGTAAATTAAATTAAGTTCAACAGCCCTGATGTTTTTATCATTAAAGTATTAAAAATCTTAAAACAAAAATATTAATTAACTTATGCATATAAAACAAGCAATTTAAAAGGATAACATCTGGTCAATTTTGGTTTAGTTTAAGAAATAAAAAGTTATATTAAAAATCAGGAAATTAGAGACATGGACTGGCCTTCCCCAGCCCAGTCCAGGCCCAAGCAGAACAGTGTGTGGCAGCATGGGCAGTGGACATTCAAAAGGCCAAAATCAATATGTCAGCCAGGCTGGACAGTTCATCTGGGAGCTCTAGGGAGAATCCACTTCTAAGCTCATTCAAGTGTCTGTTGTAACCCAGTTCCTTGATGTTGTATGACTGAAGTCCCTGCTTCTTAGCTGACTGTCAGTTCCTGGCAGCCTCTCATCAGTTCCTGTAGGTAGCCCCTATGTCTCAGAACCAGCAACTGAACACCAAATACTTGCATGCTTGGACTCCATCTTTGCTTCCAGTGAGGCATAGTTCTATGCATTTAAGGACTTCATGTGAGTAGGAAGAGGTGGAGACAAGATGGGGAAGTAGAAGGACTTGAGGTCACTTCCTCTCATGAAAACACCAAATCACAACTAACTGCTGAACAACCATCAAAAAAAACCACTGGAACTTCCAAAAACCATATTCTGCACCCAAAGACAAAGAAGAAGCCAAAACAACAGGGTAGGAGGGACACTTTTGTGACATAGTCAAATCCCATACCTGCTGGGTGGGCAACACACAAACTGGAAAGTAATTATATTGCAGAGGTGCTCCAACAGGAGTGAGAGTTCTGAGTCACACATCGGGCTCCCCAGCCTGGGGTATGACATTGGGAGCAGGAGCCCCCAGAGCATTGAAGTCCAGTGGGGCTTGATCATAGGAATGCCACAGGACTGGGAGAAGCAGAGTCTCCACTCCTGGAAGGTACACATAAGGTCTCATATGCACTGGGACCCAGGGAAAAAAGTGGTGACTTCATAGGAGCCTGGGACAGAACTATTTGCAGGTGTTAGAGAGTCCCCTGGCGTGGGAGGTTGGGGTCAGCTGTGGCTCACTACAGGGGCAAGGACACTGGTGGTGGAGCTACCAGGGAGTACTCATTGGCATGATCTCTCCTGGAGGCTTCCATTTTGACACAAAGACCTGGTCCCACTTAACAGTTTGTAGGCTCCAGTGCTGGGACACCTCAGGCCAAACAACCAACAGGGCAGGAACACAGCCCCATGCATCAGCAGACAGGCAGCCTAAAGTCTTCCTAAGCCCATAGTTTCCATTAAACACATGCCTGGACAAGGCCCTGCCCACCAGAGGGACAAGACCCAGCTCCATACACCAGTGGGCAGTCACCAGTCTCTCCCACCAGGAAACCTGCACAAGCCTCTAAACCAGACTCATCCACTGGGGGCAAACACCAGAAACAAGAGGAACTAGAACACTGCAGCCTACAGGACATAGCCCACAAATGCAGAAAGTTGGACAAAATGAGAAGACAGAGGAATGTGTTCCAGATGAAGAAACAAAATAAAACTCCAGAAGAACAAGTAAGTGAAGAAGAGATAGGCAATGTACCCAAAAAATAATTTAGAGAAAAGATAGTAAAGATATCCATGATCTTGGAAAAAGAATGGAGGCACAGAATGAGAAGACACAAGAAATTTTAACAGAGAGTTAGAAGGTATAAAGATGAAACATTGTTGAACAATACAATAATTGAAATGAAAAATACACTAGAAGGAATCAGTAGCAGAATAAATGAGGCAGAAGAATGAATAAGTGAGCTGGAAGACAGAATAGTGGAAATCACTGCTGCAGAACAGAATAAAGAAAAAAGAATAAACATAAATTAGAAAAGTTTAAGAGACCTCTGGAATAACATTAAATGCACCACATTAGCATTATAGTGACCCAAGGGGAAGAGAGACAGAGAAAGGGCCTGAGCAACTATTTAAAGAGGTAATAGCTGAAAACATCCCAAACATGGGAAGGAAACAGTCGCCCAAGTCCAGGAAGGTCAGAGTCCCATACAGGATAAATCCAAGTAGGAACACATTGAGACACATATTAATCAAATTGAAAAAAATAAAGACAAAGAGAAAATACTAAAAGGAATGAGGGAAAAGCAACAAATAATAAACAAGGAAACCCCCATAAGGTTATCAGCTGATTTTTCAGCAGAAACTCTGCAAGTAAGAAGGGAGTGGCATGATATATTTAAAGTGATGAAAGGGAAAAACCTACAACAAAGAATACTCTACCCAGCAAGGCTCTTTTTCAGATTCCACAGAGAAATCAAAAGTTTACAGACAAGCAAAAGCCAAGAGAATTCAGCATCTCCAAACAAGCTGTAAAACAAATGTTAAAGGAATTTCTCTAGGCAGAAAGGAAAAGGCCACAACTAAAAATGAGAACATTATGAATGGTAAAGGCAAACACACAGTAAAGGTAGGTAATCACCCCCACAAACATGATATCAAAACTAGCAATCATGAGTAGAGGAGACTACAAATGTAAGATATTGGAAATGCACTTGAAATTAAGAGAGCAGCAACTTAAACAGTCTTTTATATACATAGACTGCTATATCAAAACCTCATAGTAGCCACAAACTGAAAACCTACAATAGATAAACATACAAAAAATAAAGAAAGAAATCCAAAACAACACTAGGTAGTCATCAAATCACATGAGAAAAGAACAGAAGAGGAAGGGAAGAAAACAGACCTACAAAAACAAATCCAAAACAATTAACAAAATGGCAGTAAGAACATATATATTGATAATTACCTTAAATGTAAATGAATTAAATGCTTCAACCAAAAGACACAGACTGGCTGAATGCATTTTTTAAAAAAGACTTGTATATATGCTGTCTACAAGAGACCCACTTCAGATCTAGGGACACATACAGACTGAAAGTGAGGGGATGGATAAAGCTATTCCATGCAAATGTAAATAAAAAGAAAGCTGGAGTAGCAATAATCATATCAGCCAAAATAAGTTTTAAAATAAAGTTTGTTACAAGATACAAAGGATACCTCATAATGATCAAGGGATCAGTCCAAGAAGAAGGCATGACAATTTTAAATATATATTCACCCAACATAGGAGCACTGCAATATATAAGGCAAATGCTCACAGCCATAAAGGAGAAATTGACAGTAACACAATAATAGTAGGGGACTTTAACACCCCACTTACATCAATGGACAGATTATCCAGAATGAAAATCAGTAAGGAAACACAGGCTTTATATGACACATTAGAGCAGATGGAATTAATTGATATATAGAGAGCATTCCATCCAAAAGCAGCATATTACACATTATTCTTAAATGCACATGGAATATTCTTAAGGATAGATTACCTGCTGGTCCAGAAAGCAAGCCTTGGTAAATTTAAGAAAATTGAAATCATATCAAGCATCTTTTCTGACCACAATTCTATGAGATTAGAAATCAAATATAAGAAAATAATCTGTAAAAACACAAACATGTGGAGGCTAAACAATATGTTACTAAAAATCCAATGGATCACTGAAGGAATCAAAAGGGAAATCAAAAAATAACTAGAGAAAAATGAAAACAGCAACATGATGATCCAAAACCTATGGAACACAGCAAAAGCAGTTCTAAGAGGGAAGTCTATAGCAATAAAAGCTTACCTCAGGAAACAAGAAAAATCCCAAATAAACAACCTAAACTTGCACCCAAAGCAACTAGAGAGAGAGAAACAAACAAAACACAAAGTTAATAGAAGGAAGGAAATCATAAAGATTAGAACAGAAATAAATGAAATAGAGGCAAAGAAGAGAAGATAAAAACAACTGATAAAACTTTAGCTAGACTCATCAAGAAAAAAAAGAGAGGTCCCAAATCAATAAAATTAGAAATGAAAAAGGAGAAGTTACAACAGACACCCTGAAATACACAGGATAATAAGAGACTACTACAAATAACTATATGCCAATAAAATGAACAACCTAAAAGAAATGGACACATTCTTAGGAAGATACAATCTCCCAAGACTAAACCAGAAGAAATAGAAAGTATACACAGACCAATTACAAGTACTGAAATTGCATCTGTGATAAAAATATCTCAACAAACAAAAGTCCAGGACGAAATGGTGTTACAGGCACATTCTATCAAACTTTTAGAGAAGAGCTAACACCTATTCTTCTGAAACACTTTCAAAAAATTTCAGAGGAAGGAACACTCCCAAACTCATCTATGAGGGCATCATCACCCTGATACCAAAACCAGACAAAGATATCACACAAAAAAAGGAAATTACAGGCCAATATCACTGATGAATATAGGTGTAAAAATCCTCAATAAAATACTAGCAAACCAAATCCAACAATACATTAAAAACATCATAAACCATGATCAAGTGGGATTTATCCCAGGGATGCAAGGATTTTTCAATACCCACAAATCAATCAGTGTGATACACCATATCAACAAATTAAAGAACAAAAATCATATGATCATGTCAACAGAATAGAAAGCCCAGAAATAACCCATGCACCTACGGTCAATTAATCTACAACAAAGGAGGCAAAAACATACAATGGAGAAAAGACAGTCTCTTCAATAAGTGGTGATGGAAAAACTGAACAGCTATTGATACATGTGAAATAATGAAATTAGAATATTCTCTAACACCATTCACAAAAATAAACT